>NC_084738.1:31172063-31279563 GCF_033978785.1 Entelurus aequoreus
GTAGGAAATAAAGAAGACTCAAACCCTTTGTTTATTGAATCAAATTAATTGATATTTAATGATTTGGTGCATTTGCAAACAGCTAAAATTATGCACAAAGCAAACTATAACCTGCTACTCAAAAATGTACATCAATTGTCAATAAAAGGGGAGAAGTATAATATGAGGGGAACAATTTAAATTAAAACATTTGTATGCACTCATAAGACCTTTAGTATATAAGTATGTGGAATGAAATTATGGAATGGGTTAAGCAAATAAGTTAAAGTACTAATATGTTCCAGTTTAAGAAACTTCACATGTATATTAGCAATCTGAGGGAAACCCTGCTGCTGTCGAGGATACTGGAAGAACAGGGAGTAGACAGAACTAAAGGTTATGTGGCTACAACCTACACAACTATTCCTCAATAAGGGTTGCTGTATTCATTGTTACTTCTTTCCCCCTAGTGCCATTTGCACAATAGCTGGGAAAATGGCCCAACCATTGTTACTGCTTTTTAACTGCATACGTTGACTTCCTGAAAGCGTGATTGACTTGAAGTTTTACTCTAATGATTACGTGTTTTCTAAGAAGTAATATACTGGGTTGTCATTTTTAAGTAAATAATTGAGTTCTTCTCTTACCATGGTTATTCTTTCCCATCTTCAACTAATTTTCTCTTTTTTCTCCAACCTGAAAGTGGTTGCTAAAAATCTGGATTCATACAGTTGATATGCTTTTTTCTCTCTTCTTGTGGGTAAAACAGAGGAAGGTCTTCAGCTCCCGAGGAAGAGAATATCTCAATGGGGTAGCTCAGATGGTCGAGAAACAGTAAGCAAACAACCAGAAATGGCTGGACATCCCGGAAGCAGCTGGAGACGCATCCTTCTCCTTATTCTTGCCATCACTATTCACAACATTCCAGGTGAGAACAAGCCATAGAAAGGGTGTTACAGCACCTGAGGATTTAAATTCCTCAAAATATATATAACAATTTCCCACATGCCCATACCCAGATGCACTTGATCTTATTAGTTCAATAAAATGTATCCCCTAAATGTATAATAACGACAAAAAAACATAATTTAATCACATAATTCTTTAAAGGCCTACTGAAACCCACTACTACCGACCACGCAGTCTGATAGTTTATATATCAATGATGAAATCTTAACATTGCAACACATGCCAATACGGCCGGGTTAACTTATAATGGGCAATTTTAAATTTCCCGCCACACTTCCGGTTGAAAACGTCTATGTATGATGACGTATGCGCGTGACGTCACGGCGGCAACGGAAGTATTGGTACCCAATGTGTCACCATACAAAAAGCTCTGTTTTCATCGAAAAATTCCACAGTATTCTGGACATCTGTGTTGGTGAATCTTTTGCAATTTGTTTAATGAACAATGGAGACTGCAAAGAAGAAAGCTGTAGGTGCGATCGGTCTATTAGCGGCGGACTACAGCAACACATCCAGGAGGACTTTGAGATGGATAGCAGACGCGCCACCGTGAGTCTAGCTTTGGCTTCCAAACATTTGATCGCTTGCCCGTACGTGCGTTTCGCTATGTGCATGTCTCGTACGTAACTTTGGGGAAATATATGTTTCTTGCCGACTCTGATGGCGGCCGGGGTGTCGTCGAAAGCTACAACGCCCGCCGCCGCTCTGTAGCTAAGTTAGCTTCAATGGCGTCGTTAGCAACAGCATTGTTAAGCTTCGCCAAGCTGGAAATTATTAACCGTGTATTTACATGTCCACGGTTTAATAGTATTGTTGATATTCTGTCTATCCTTCCAGTCACGGGTTTATTTATTTTGTTTCTATCTGCATTTGAGCCCGATGCTATCACGTTAGCTCCGTAGCTAAAGAGCTTCACCGATGTATTGTCGTGGAGATAAAAGTCACTGTGAATGTCCATTTCGTGTTCTCGACTCTCCTTTTCAAGAGGATATAGTATCCGAGGTGGTTTAAAATACAAATCCGTGATCCACAATAGAAAAAGGAGAAAGTGTGGAATCCAATGAACCCTTGTACCTAAGTTACGGTCAGAGCGAAAAAAGATACGTTCTGCACTGCACTCTAGTCCTTCACTCTCACGTTCCTCACCCACGAATCTTTCATCCTCGCTCAAATTAATGGGGTAATCGTCGCTTTCTCGGTCCGAATCTCTCTCGCTGCATTGTAAACAATAGGGAAATGTGAGCAGCCCTATCCCCTGTGACGTCACGCTACTTCCAGTATAGGCAAGGCTTTTTTTTATCAGCGACCAAAAGTTGTGAACTTTATCGTCGATATTCTCTACTAAACTAGTTTAATTTTCAGCTTGTTTTTCTTTAATATAAAAATGACAAAATAAGTCTGTTTTATTTATCAATCAATCTATCAATTAATATTTATTTATATAGCCCTAAATCACAAGTGTCTCAAAGGGCTGCAATTTACTAACTTGCATCATGTGTAGACTGGCGATCTGGTTTAATAAGCAGTATTTTTATTTTTTTTTTTTTTTTTTTTTTGCATCAATTCACCTCATCATAATTATGTCAATCAGTACAGTAACGACATTTTCATATTTTCACTGTGCATTATTCAGATTAGGCGCATACAGACTGGAGAAAGAGAATTAATGTTTACCAGCTAATTTGCTGCAGTAAAACATGATTTCATGTCAAAGACCAGTTTATTTACTTTGAAAACAATGTACACTTGTCGCTACATGCACTTTACTATGTGGTCATATATCATATGCATTTAATATGTACTACTTCTCGCCCTGTTTTTACCACACTAGCACAGTACATACTTAAGTTAGCTATCATTCTTAAGCATTCATTTGGGAACCTACTCTCTTAATAAAACTGTCAAAATCTGGGCTGTCACAGTGACACATAATTTACTTTTATTGGATTTTTCTGTAAAATGTTTACAAGTTCAACATCATACAGCGTGGCTTCCATTCTGTAATGTACCAAGCCACTTAAATACCAATGTGCAATGACAATGATTAACAATAGCAATGTAATTGGTTGAATTAATTTCTACATTAATTACATTATTTCACTTAAATATTATAATTACTGTATGGACATTGATGATTACGATATGTTTAATACACAGTAAAACGGATGCAAATACAATATAGATTAAATACTATAGTGCTCAAGAGTCACTAATGATTTTTGATCATTTAATTAGGTATTGTTGTGTAGTTGCCAGATGTGTAATTTTACCATATAAAAGTGTAGTAAAAGGCACCTGTTTGATTCTCCAGAAAAGTCTTTTTGCAACATGGAGGACCTTGGAGCTATTCAGAGATGTGGGTTGATAATAGGTCTATTAGATTTAAAATGCAAAATCCTGGTTCAGCTTGTGCTCTTTCAACACAATATGGTAAGTGCACTTCATTTTCGATTCTAGTTTGTCTCAGTGGGCACCAAAGCCCTCTGAGACACAACATGCCTTGCTATTTTTATTGAAAAATAGGAGCACCCTTTGCATAATAACTTGTACTGAGAGGCTCCCAAAGCTAGTCACAGGAAGGTGAGCCATATTTGTGTCATGGATGGAGCTACTACAGTTTACACGACAGCTGTTAGATGTATTCAAACAATGTTTGGTGAAACAAAATATTTGACAAAATGTTGGCAAAATATGGACTAGGAAATTACATTCCAGAGCAGGGGTATTCAACTAAAAAATTAATAGGTTAAGTGAGAAAACGTTTAAGTTTCACTAAAGCTGCAAGTGTACCTCGTCTTCCGCTCGAATGTAGCTGAGATAGGCTCCAGCACCCCCCCGTGACCCCGAAAGGGACAAGTTGTAGAAAATGGGTGAATGGATTGATGCAAGTACCATACCAACGATATGTGTCACTGTGTACTCCATGAGCGCATGACATTGCCTCAGAATGTGATGACATCTTTGTATGTGCAGTGGTCCACTAGCACAGGCTAGTGGACCACTAGCCTGTGCATTGGTTGGGGACATCTCTGCGCTGCTGACCCGTCTCCGCTCGGGATTGTTTCCTGTTGGCCCCGCTGTGGACTGGACTCCCGCTGATGTGTTGGATCCACTGTGGACTGGACTTTCACAATGTTATGTCAGACCCACTCGACATCCATTGCTTTCGGTCTCCCCTAGAGGGGGGGGGGGTTACCCACATATGCGGTCCTCTCCAAGGTTTCTCATAGTCATTCACCGACGTCCCACTGGGGTGAGTTTTTCCTTGCCCGTATGTGGGCTCTGTACCGAGGATGTCGTTGTGGCTTGTACAGCCCTTTGAGACACTTGTGATTTAGGGCTATATAAATAAACATTGATTGATTGATTGATTGATTGATTATTTATTGTAACAAAAAGGAAGCTAAAAGAATATGCAAAATGAGGTGTTCAGCAAGCAAAAAAAAAAACTTAGAGAATGCAACAAGAAGCATCGAGCAAAAGTTAGTCCAAACAATCCAGAATAGCAATGACAATGTGGTCCAAAACACACACAGCATAGCAGAGAATACATGCAAAGATCCAGCAATAGCAAACACTGCAGCTAGACTAAGTTGGCATTAGTTTAGACTAGTCTAGTCAATAGTTCAAAACAGAAAATCAAAAAACTACACGATAATTTTAATACTTAATACATTGTGGTCTATAGTTTGTTTTATAGAGTTTTTTATTGTTATTCATTTGGAGCTGTTAATAAACATCAATCCATGCATTTTCTATATCCCTTATTCTCCTTGGGATCACAGGTAAGATAGAGTCCAGATTCGAATAAACATACGGAATGTTGAATATATAGAATTTGTTAGTAGAATATAATGAACATGAGAACATTTCAGACCTACAGTAGTTGCAAATGGTAATCAATCATGATTAATATGAGACAAAGTGGTGTAAGCTACTTTTCTGAGACCTTTATTTTTCAGTGCAGTCAGACAGGCTATAATGCGTAGCACTTTTATTGTGAAGGCCACCAGTGTAATGTTATTAAGTGCTTTTTGACTTCATGGCTGTCGTCCTTTCTTAATGTTGAGCTTTTACAACGTCAGTGGTCATCTTTATAAGACCCTCAGTTACACTGGTTTGGTGCTACCAGAGGGATGAATGAACATAAACAAGTCTTTTACCTGCAGAACGCTCTGTTTTCCAATTTTCTCTTCTTAGACAGCAGCATTTGTGTATTTATTTTTACTTTGTCTCTCTGTCGTTTTTCTTTCCCCACATTTCCTAGCTCATATTTGTTACTAATATATCTCCTTTTCTTCTTATTTGTCACTTGTTCTCTGCTCTTTCGTCTGTCTTTATATGTTTTCAGTCGCGCCTGTAATGCACCGATTTAATCGGTTGAGTGATACAGGGGAACTGCATTTTTTGGGGAGAATTTTGACTATCATTTACAATCCTTATGAGAGACAAGAAGACAAAAGTTTTAAGTTTTTGTTTGCATTCTAACATGTAAAAATCGGTTCGTTCTTGGTGGCTAGCAATGCAGCTAATAGAAGCATTCAATTCTACCTCTAAATCACTTTAAAAATGCATTCAAAAAATGTAAACAATACTTCATTTTCGTTCCGTAACCTGTATAATAACCAATCTGTAGCAGTATTGTTATTGTAGGAGCGAACACTGAGGAACTATTTTTCTAGTGTAGTAACACATTGGCATGCTTTGGTATTAGCTGTAAAAGCTAACCACGGACGGAGATAAGCTAGCTTCTACGACAAAACATAACGCGGTTGAGTTTGTAATGCTCAACACTGCGATAGGACACCAATCTCTACCGACTAAAAAACCTTAATAATTGTATTACAGTATCTGTAAAGTATTAGCACACATTTCATGTTTCGTTCATACACAGCTAGCCAGGTAGCCTATGTACTGTAGTTGTACTAACACGCGTGACGTGCTGCATGTATCATGATCGATGTTAAAGTGACTCACTCGATGGACAGTTGTCTGATTGGTCCAGCTGGTCAGGGACGTTTTTTCCCTATTGATTTTGGGTAAGCAATATATTCAAAATAGCTTGGCCCCAAGTTCCATATTTATAGACCCGTCACGTATACCTCACTCTCTCGGCTTCCGTCTGCTCCAACGTCTCACCTTTCCTTTGTGTTCGCTTCTATAAGTTCATCCTCAGTATATTATTCAGTTTAAAAAAATATATGGTTGTGAATCCTCATGTGTTGTCTGTTACCAAGTCTGTCGTGACAAGAACGTGCAAGCGTTTGTTTCCGGAAATAAGAACACACTTTTGTTGCCAGAAGTCAGAAGTGGAAACAGAAATCAATGCGTGGAAGAAATAATTTCTGGCAATGATTAGAACGCTCAAAATACGGTAAACATTGAACATATTACATTGTTATGAAGGTGTCTGTTACTACATTATAGACTTGCAGTGTGTATATAAAACGTTGATGGAGGGTTTTGAAGTTGATTTAGAGGGTTTTGAAGTTGATTTACAGGGCTTTGAAGGCGACAACGGTGACTCCCATTAGTCATATCTTTCAAGTGCTTTTTTATCATCTTTAAACCTTGTGTAATGTTCATATTGTTGTTACTCAGCCAGCGTTTGTGGGTCTGATGGACCGTTGCATTTTGTGGTTTTTAATGCCTCACAATCAAACACTTTTATGTTAAAATACTGAACAGATGTTACCAACAATATGAACGTTGCACGGAAAATTTCTCTGCCAGTTTCTGCATCCCACAGGGATTCTTCTTTTGTGTTTCTGCACCTGCGGTTCCCACACAAGGTTGCAACATTGTTTGTCAACACTGTCTGCTCTCATTTTCTCGCACATTTGACCCTCTGATGTTCTGTGTACCTACACTCTGTCCTCCTCCTGTCTAGGCCTGCTGTGTGTGTGTGTGTGTGTGTGTGTGTGTGTGTGTGTGTGTGTGTGTGTGTGTGTGTGTGTGTGTGTGTGTGTGTGTGTGTGTGTGTGTGTGTGTGTGTGTGTGTGTGTGTGTGTGTGTGTGTGTGTGTGTGTGTGTGCACAGAACATCAATTTCCACACTTCTATTAGCCCCGGTCCAGTGGACCCGGACATCTTATATGTAATAGAAATGTGTCGGGGGGTGTATGGTGTGTGGTCATTAAATATGTATTCTGATATATGTTCTTCACAGAAAATGAGCCAAAGTCAGTGAGTCTCAGTTTGAAAAAATAATTAATTGTATCATTTTTCTTTTAATAAAAAATGAAAACGGGTCCCAAAGACCCGAACACACAATCTAAAAAAAAAGATGTGTGTTCTTGTCTTTCATTATGGCGGTGAAAGATAGGCTAAATTCCGATAAAATGCAGTTCCCCTGTTATAAAACAATTACTTACTGTACAACGTTTGCTCTCACTAGGAATTCGACTGATGGGATGTTCAAATCTTGCTGTTTAAATGAAGAATTAATCGTAATCCATCCGACGGGTTGAAAAAAATAAGCCGGTGCTGCAAACTAGCGTCTTTTTGTGTCTTTCTCGCCGTTAGCGGGTATAAGTTGATTCTCACAGATGACCAACTTCTTATATAGGTCCACACCCTTTTTCTACCTCGGTGAGAGGCGTGATGTATATTCTAATATTAACTTTCACCAGCTAACAGGTGATCATACTTGGTTAGTATTCAGGTCCGGAAATGTAAATGGAGTATTGTTGGCAGTTTTTGGATGCATTTTTCGAGTCATTTTTAGGCAAAATGTATTACTTCCCTTAGCACCCTTGCTAGCCATCTTAGAATTAGCAGATTATTAAAGGCCTACTGAAACCCACTACTGATAGTTTATATATCAATGATGAAATCTTAACATTGCAACACTTAGATTAGTAAAGTGCAATTTTAAATTTCCCGCGAAATATCCTGCTGAAAACGTCTCGGTATGATGACGTTTGCACGTGACGTCACGGATTGTAGCGGACATTTTGGGACACCATTGTGGCCGGCTATTAAGTCGTCTGTTTTCATCACAAAATTCCACAGTATTCTGGACATCTGTGTTGGTGAATCTTTTGCAATTTGTTTAATGAACAATGGAGATAGCAAAGAAGAAAGCTGTAGGTGGGAAGCGGTGTATTAGCGGCCGGCTGCAGCAACACAAACACGTAGCGGCTACGTCGTAGCCGGTGTTTCATTGTTTACATTCCCGACCGATGACAGTCAAGCTTTACCATTGGCCTGTGGAGATCTGGGACAACATAGACTCTTACCAGGAGGACTTTGAGTTGGATACACATGCTTGTGGAAATGGGACAACAGAGACTCTTACCAGGAGGACTTTGAGTTGGATACGCGCTACCGTGAGTACGCAGCTGCGGCTTCCAAACATTTGATCGCTTGCCCGTACGTGCGTGCCGCTATGTGCATGTCACGTACGTAACTTTGGGGAAATATATGTGCTGTATGAACTTTGGGGAGGTGAATGGTACTTTGGGCTGTGGGATTGAGTGTGTTGTGCGGGTGTTTGATTTGTATTGGCGGGTTATATGGACGGGAGGGGGGAGGTGTTTGTTATGTGGGATTAATTTGTGGCATATTAAATATAAGCCTGGTTGTGTTGTGGCTAATAGAGTATATATTTGTCTTGTGTTTATTTACTGTTTTAGTCATTCCCAGCTGAATATCAGGTCCCACCCGCCTCTCACAGCATCTTCCCTATCTGAATCGCTTCCACTGCCCTCTAGTCCTTCACTCTCACTTTCCTCATCCACAAATCTTTCATCCTCGCTCAAATTAATGGGGAAATCGTCGCTTTCTCGGTCCGAAACGCTCTCGCTGCTTGTGGCCATGATTGTAAACAATGTGCAGATGTGAGGAGCTCCACAACTTGTGACGTCACGCTACTTCCGGTACAGGCAAGGCTTTTATATCAGCGACCAAAAGTTGCGAACTTTATCGTCGATGTTCTCTACTAAATCCTTTCAGCAAAAATATGGCAATATTGCGAAATGATCAAGTATGGCACATAGAGTGGATCTGCTATCCCTGTTTAAATAAGAAAATCTCATTTCAGTAGGCCTTTAAACAATTTAATTAAAAATAAAAATACTGTTTACATGTGTTTTTGTCTCTCATAAGGATTGTGAATGATTGGCAAAATTCCCCAAACAAGTGCAGTTCTCCTTTAATTCGGATGCAATGTCTTTGACATCCATTGAAAGAAAGCACAAACACAAAATATGGTTGTTTAAAGGGGTTTACTCACTTTAATTACTATAAGTACTGCATATTAAATTGATGAATCAGTCATTCAAAGAAGTTGTGGAATCTGCAACATGAGCCCAAAAGTTTTGCCTCTCTGATTAATCCACTGCCATTTAAAATAATCTTATTTTTTGCAAACCATACTTCAGATGCATTTGCAGTTGTCTGAATTCCTATAAATATTATTTATCCATTTATTTGCACAGCTATACTCAAATACACCTAATGAACAACTCACTTGAAACCTTACCACGACATCACAGTTAACATCTACAGTAACTAATTGCAAAAAGCTGTAAATACATCAAACTTAAACCATGAATCCCTTTCCAGTATGGACCTGAAGCTGATGAAGTCAAAATATATGAATGTGCAACATGGAGTGAGCCATAAAAAGGCATCTACTCTAAAAAATAAACAGGGAAATTGTTGAAAAACATTGTCTTATACTGTAGTGTCTATACAACAACAATGGTGACACACTAGGTTGAAATTTTGTACGGTACTTCAGAAGACACGGTTGAACAAAAATGGAGTTCATTGCCAATGGGTACCTACCACACACTGAGCGCTTAATGTCATAATTTTGCTTGAGGCAGCCACTGCTGATGTGGAATACCATGGAGAGCTTTTTCCATGGAAAACATACAATTTAACAGGAAAAGAGCTCAATTATATAGTTGAAAGCAAGCAATGACATATTTTTATGAAAAATACTGACTAATACCTAAAATTGCTCTTTATTTCGTAAATGGTCTCAAATAGTTTGCACTTTGTCATTTGTACATCCCCTTCCTGACCGCAGTACATTTAAAGATATTGGAACCAGCCCATAGTACCACAAAAGAAAAAAAAAAGATTGAATTATTAAAATTCGTATTGCCTAATGAGTGTTCTAAATTCCTGCAAAGAAAAGTGCATTTTGTTATACTCATATTTTTTCATAATGTAAAGTCCTACCACTGCTTGGTTCGGAACTATCGCGGTTTGGCGCAGTATTTTAAATGTATGTTTAATTGTCATGAGAGGCAGGAAAAGTTGGTTGGTTTGTAGTTGCAAAAAGGGTTTCTACTTTCCCTGTGGAGAGGATTGAGTGCAACTGAAGGGAGCTTTTCCCAATAACAATGCATCATTATGTCTGCCTGAATAGGCAGTGTGGAATAGACTGGAGTCAGTGCGTCTTTATCTTAGGTAATGACAGGCGTTAAATGATGATGAAGTGGCCTCTGGGCACTTGGGTATCAACAGCTGCACAGGGGTAAGAATGAACATCTCCATAACTTGCCTGTGCATGCCTTCTTTTGTCTTCCATTTGTGTAATTTTGCATCTCTTTTTACTTAATCTTTTTGTGTTCTGCTTTCTACTGTGGCTGTATAATTGTTGGTGAGGTATTATTTCTAGAGTTAGGGTGACTGAAACCTTTAAACAGTGAATCATGTTCACCTGCTTCGAAACGTATGACTTCACCTTGCATGCGATGCTCAGTTGATCTCTACCAGAGAGTTAAATAATAATAATAAATTAATACATTTTTGAAACCATTTACAGAAATCAATTAGTCTCATGCAAATGCATCATAGCTCTAGTAAAAGTGTGTCACGTGTATGTGTGTCTAAAGAGCAGTGTTGGGTTAGTTACTGAAAACCAGTAGCTAGTTACAGTTACTAGTTACTTTATTTCAAAAGTAACTCAGTTACTAACTCAGTTACTTACAACAAAAAGTAATGCGTTACTGTAAAAAGTAACTATTTAGTTAGTTATTTTTTTAAAGCTCCCATTAATGCCCTTTTAGCCTTCATTTCAGTACTGTTATTGCACTGGAGAATAATACAATCTGTTGATCAACTTGACATGCATTTGCATCACTGAACTCTGCTGAGCAATGTGGTCTACATACAACACACAAAGACAAAGATATGTTTCAAAGGGCCAACTTATTTCAGGCCAGAACAAATTGACAAAACTATTTTAAATAGCTGCAACATAACATACATAAGTAACAAACAGCCTAATAACAACATAGCTGTAAACGAAATACGTACTTTAACTTTATTTTTACATACCAAAGCCTAACCAGGCGTTTTTTCTCTCAAGGAATTCTGAAATAAAATAATGTCTGAAGTCCAGAACACTCTACACATTTCCCCAGTTTTAGTTTAGAGATAAGGAAATATTGGCCTGGCCCATTAGGATCCCTCTTTATGTTTGTGAACTTTATTTTTTATACATGTAGAGTGATGTGATAATCAAACACTCTAGAAGTCTAGAAATAAAGAGTATATAAGCGAATTGACAGAGTGTGTGTACTATAATTCATAATAACATTGATTTTGATTCAATATTATGTTTTGAGCAATGACAGTTTGAAAGAAAAAAAAACAGCTTTGTTTTATTAGTCAACATTGTAACGTTTTCTAAATTACATTTCACCTTTAAGCTTTTTTATTTCACTTTTGTTATGTTTTTGTTTATTTTAATAGTATTTTTAGAAAGTGCTGTGGGCCTGTAAAACATTAGCTGTGGGCTGCAAATGGCCTCCGGGGCACACTTTTGACACCCCTGCTATAGATAATAAAAAAATTAAATCTGATAAATCTATCGATAAAAAGCTGAGCCTGGCGACGCATGCGTGTTAACAACTCTCTCGCTCTCTCTGTCTCCGCCCCTCCCTCACGAATGCTGCTGCGCGCACCCCTCCCCTCCCTCCCTTCCCACACTCAGACACACACACAGCGCGGCTCCTCCGTGTGACACAAGAGATTCAGAAGAACGACACCGTAGCGCTGCCACAAAACACACTCAGATCTTCTGTTTCAAGCCAATACTACGTAAAAAGTAACGTAAAATAACGCAGTAACGCATCATGTAGTAACGGTAACTGAGTTACTGAATATAAAAAATAACGCGTTAGATTACTAGTTACCGCCGAAACTAACAGCGTTACAGTTACGTGTTACAGTAACAACACACGTCCCAGCACTGCTAAAGAGACATCCAAAATAATCCAGAATCTCATGAAACTAGAGTTGCGAGGATTTCCCACTAAAAATGGACGTACGTTCAAATCCAGAAAACGATGTACTCAAGTAAAAATATAGATGTATTAAAGTGTTCGCACGCATAAATCCAAGCACACTTCTTTGTTACATCGCAATCAACTTGAAATCCACCGCAGATGTGTGCGTGGCTTGGCACGGCCAGACTATGCTCCCTTATAAATACGCTAATCATATTGAAAGTAGCTATGTGCTTGAGCCTACAAGTCAGTAGGCGGTGCTTCTCTCTCAAGTTTCAAGCAAGACGCAGAGCAATTGTGAGCCTGACATTGCCGTGTCTCCGGGAACTGAACGCAGGCTGAAATTGAAAAAGAAATGGTCATGTCGGAAAAAAAAGAGGATGGATGTTCGTGGGTAAAACTGACTCGGGAAAATTAGTGCTGCACCTCATTTGAAATGATAGTCGCTACAATGATACTTAAACTTTAGAAGAGGTGGGTGACTGATTATCCCAATGTCAAATATTTTTTGTAGTTTACAGTAACCTGCTCACATGAGTCAGATTGCAGTGTACATTTCCAAGTCAACATCAGTCTTGATTAGAGATGTCCGATAATATCGGACTGCAGATATTATCGGCCAATAAATGCTTTAAAATGTAATATCGGAAATTATCGGTATCGGTTTCAAAATTATCGGTATCGGTTTCAAAAAGTAAAATGTATGACTTTTTAAAACGCCGCTGTAGAAGTACAGAGCGCCAATAAACCTTAAAGGCACTGCCTTTGCTGCCGGCCCAGTCACATAATATCTACGGCTTTTCACACACACAAGTGAATGCAATCATACTTGGTCAACAGCCATACAGGTCACACTGAGGGTGTCCGTATAAACAACTTTAACACTGTTACAAATATGTGCCACACTGTGAACCCACACCAAACAAGAATGACAAACGCATTTCGGGAGAACATCCGCACCGTAACACAACATAAACACAACAGAACAAATACCCAGAACCCCTTGCAGCACTAACTCTTCCGGGACGCTACAATATACACCCCTGCTACCCCCTACCCCCCCTCCCGCCCCCCACCTCAACCCCGCCCACCTCAACCTCCCAAATTCCAAGCTGCTGTTTTGAGGCATGTTAAAAAAAATAATGCACTTGGTGACTTCAATAATGAATATGGCAGTGCCATATTGGCATTTTTTTCCATAACTTGAGTTGATTTATTTTGGAAAACCTTGTTACATTGTTTAATGCATCCAGCGGGACATCACAACAAAATTAGGCATAATAATGTGTTAATTCCACGACTGTATATATCGGTATCGGTTGATATCGGTATCGGTAATTAAGAGTTGGACAATATCGAATATCGGCAAAAAAGCCATTATCGGACATCTCTAGTCTTGATACATCTTAACTTTGCCATGAAAAAGGGTGTATGGCAGGTTTTTGTGCGTACGCAAGCTTGTTACGTGAGGGCCCAGGTCTACATTTACCATTTGTTGTCATTTGTCCTAGGCTACACCTCATTGAGCATATTTTTGATGTTTGTAACATTTAACATATAGATACCGTAGACTTTATTTATCCTATGATGGCAACATTTTGTGGTTACATTGCCGATTATACATATAGTAACAAAAGTAAAAGGGAATAAAAAAAAACCCTAAAAATTAGTACTAGATATATAAATGATAAGGAATAATAAGGACAGTACAAGGACTTATTATTTTCAAAATGTACTCCAAAAATAATATAAATGCATTATCTTGAGTTAAAATCTACAATTTCAATATCAAATATAATTTTAAATACCAGTACTTTTTTACCTCAATTGGTCAAATGTAACCTATACGTGCTACAAATCAATGTAAAGTATATGGGGTGTTATGGGCTAGGAACAGAAGACTAGTGTTTCGACTCGGAGAGAGAAGGCAGAGCCTGAATTGCAGTTTGGTTGGCACTGTGTATTAAATAATTAGTGATGGACAGCAGATATATACACAACAATGAGTTGAATGGCCATTCAACGTGAGAGCAATTTGAAGAAAAACACAGTTACCATATACATATATACAATTTCAATTCAATGATTCAGTGTCTCTGGATCTTGTTTAAACCAAAGCTCAGATAAAGTTCTTGGAGAAAGGGTTTGGAGAGAGTAAAGCAGTACAGTCCATGTGCTGCGGTTAAGGGTGAAAATGTGTAGAGGGTTGGCTCGAGAGCCTCCTACCAGCCCAGACAGAACAGGTGGTGGGGTTTCCTGGCTGGAATCTCCCAAGAACGGTCCTTGGACTAGATGTTTTTTTTCCTTAGCTCGCCATCATAAAGAGAAGCCTGGCCTTTATAAGAACCAGGACCATCCTTGTAAATCAATGTGTACACAAATCAAATATCTTCATTAAATAACACTAATTGCATTGTAAGTATTCGGAACAGGTTCTAGTTTTTTCCTCAATATTGTACAATAGAAATCAACATACATGTCAGAATCACAATATGTAATAAAGTGCTAAAATAACCATTAGCAGCATAAATATGACCTATACAATTCGGTCAGTGCACTAAACGTGCGTATTATCAAACACATTCAAAAGTACGTTCAATGCACAATAGTTATCTTTGGCTCAAGTCACAAACCTTGCATATGGACGATTGAGAAATATGCCATAAAGACTGTTGCAATGAAACAATCGAAGAGAGACTAATGCTAGCGGTGCTATTTTCATAAACATGGACTCACCAACTCCGCTTCTACAGTCACACACAGCTCAATGACAATAAAATCCGGCGCTGGTAGTCGGCTCTATAAAGTTAATAAATAGGCATTTAGTTTAGAATCCCGTCAGCACAATATTCCGGGTGAAAGCGAGAATAAAAACCTACCTGGAGCAGAAACACAACCTGCCTCCCCTCACGTCCTGTCTACTGGCCACTTCCTGCTACCGGCTTATAAGCACAGCTGATTGGACCACGGCGGTCACGTGATTAGGGAGAGTGCGCCGAGTTCAAAGAGCAATAGAGAACAAGAGCATACCAGTCACTTCCTGCTACCGGCATATAACCAAAGCTGATTGGACCGCGGCGGTCAAGTGACTAGGAAGAGCACACAGAGCTCAAAGAGTAATAGAGAGCAAGAGCCTAATAGTCTCCGCAAAAGTATGGATTTGACACCTGCGTTACACCAAGCAATGGTATTTTTTTATCACTTTTCAGAAACCAGATGTTTATGTTCACATTTGAAAAATAATTACATTAAATACTTATTGTTCATAATAATAATTGATTGGATGTATATAGTGCCTTTCTCAACACCTAAAGTGCATTACAGTGGGAGCCCCTTATTCATTTCGTGCATATTCACTCTCGATGGTGGTAAGCTACAACTGTAGCCACAACTGCCCTGGGGTAGACTGAGGGAAACATGGCTGCCAATTAGTGTCAACGGCTTTATCAACCACGACCAAACATTTATTTGCATTTATACACTGGTGTGGGCTGCACTGGAGGCAAGGTGGGTTAAGTGTTTTTAAAAGGACGCAACCGTAGTAATGGGATGATTCAAACCTTGTACCCTCCAGTTAATTAACGACATGCTATACCACCTGTGCTACTGCCGCCCAATCATAACTGTTACAATCTACTTCGCTTTTAAAATTATTGAATACAAAAAAAAAAACAGTGAAACGGTACAACCATGGATACGAGTAAGTAGATAGCAACCTTTTAAAGGAGAACTGCACTTTTGGGGGAATTTTGCCTATTGTTCGCAATCATTATGAAACACATGATGATGGATGTATTTTTTTTTAATACATTCTAACTAGTAAATAAATGTGATCAAAATTCTGCTTACAATGGATCCTATGGGAGCCGCTCTATTCTATATCTATATGTATTCTATTAACACAATCCAATAAGGTTTTATATACATGATGTAATTATCATATTTCATGAGAGTCAACAAACATAACAAAACATCACTTACTGTACAATGTCTGCTGTCATTAGGACGCCGACTGCTAGGATGTTCATATATTCCTGTTTAGATGAAGAATGACTCATAATCCTCGCGAAGAAAAGGGCGGTGGAACCAAGCGTCTTTTTGTGTCATTCTCGCCATCTCCGGGTCTAAATTGGCTGTCAAAGTGTACCAACTTTTCGGAATACGTCTTTGTCCTGCTACTATCCAGGTCAGAGGTATTATTTATGATCTGTAATAAAGTTTGACGAGCAAGGAAACGAGGAGGCAGCTCATCAATCAACATTGGCACACACGCAAGTGATCACGGTGCCGCAATAAATAGTTTGTCTGCGTTAGCGCTTACAATAACATTATGACTAATACTTGGTTTATATTCCAGTCACAAAATGTAAACGGCGAATTTTGTATTTTCTTTTAATTGGGTTTTATGGGCGAAATAGAGGACCTCCCATTAGCTCCACTGTTAGCTGACTTTTATTTACGTATATTTAGGATTTAGAATGCATTAAAGCATACGTTGTTATCCAACCATCCATTTTCTACCCCTTGTCCCTTATGAGGTCGCGGGGGTGCTGGAGCCTATCCCAGCTGCACATGGGAGGAAGGCGGGGTACACCCTGGACCAGTCGCCACCTCATCACAGGGCCAACACAGATAGACAGACAACATTCACACTCACATTCACACACTAGGGCCAATTTAGTGTTGCCAATCAACCTATCCCCAGGTGCATGTCTTTGGAGGTGGGAGGAAGCCGGAGTACACGGAGGGAACCCACAAAGTCACGGGGAGAACATGCAAACTCCACACAGAAAGATCCCGAGCCCAGGATTGAACCCAAGACTTCCGTATTGTGAGGCACACGTACTAACCTCTGTTTCACCATGCGGCCCACGTTGTTATGTCTTCCATAATGATTGTGAACATTCGGCAAAATCCCCCCCAAAAAGTGCAGTTCCCCTTCAGGAGGTATAACATCAAATTTGTATTTTTTATTTTTGTTTGACACGTTTTGACATTGCCAATAAAGTATATCACATGACGATCAGTTGAGAAATTATGAGGTCATGATTTATTTTAAATGTATATGCATTGCCTTTAATTAGAACAATGCCCAAACCAAGGTGGCCGCCACTTAAGCACATAATTTATCAGGCTGCTAAGCACGCTGATGTATCTAGTATTACAGCTGCCGCTAGAAAGCCAAGCTATTTGACTACAAAGTACTTGTCTAGCAATGACATGCCTCTCAAGAGAAATAGGAATGTACAATAAATATTGTAAGTGTCAACATGTTAAAGTTATGGTGTGAATTGCGAAGTGTTGCTGTATGAACAAATGGTGCCCTGAAGTTGCAGTAGCTCTGTGCACTCTTATGTTCTCCTTTGAGTTATTTAATGTTTCCCTCTTTTTTTCATGTGTTTTTATCTTTTTGGTTTATCAATAAGGGGGTGGCACTTTCATGACTTTTGCACTTCTTTTAAAACTTTTTTGTTGACTTTTTGAATCCGTACTGCATCTACATAATTTCCCCATTGTGGGATGAATAAAAGTCCATCCTATCCCTATTACAGGAGGAGACATTAAACTAAGATAATCATCAAATATTTAAAAAACAATTACAGGATTTCATCAATGAACAGGACAAGGAATTGAAAAAAAAGAGAGAGCTGAGGAAACATTAACATTTATAGGAAAAATGAAGACAACCAAAGACCTTCCAACTGTTATTGTATTTTCTGGACTATAGGGCGCACCAGAATATAAGCAGCACCCACTATATTTTAGAAGAAAAACATTATTTTTCCATACAGTATAAGTCACACCAGACTGTAAACCGCAGATTGATATGTTGTTAAATGAGTTCTTTACACAGAAACATTTTACATACCGTAATTGTTTCCAAACAGTGCCTGTTACACGGCAGTAAAACGGCTGATTAAACAAAACAGAAGCCATCGTCATGTACCTACGAGCTGCGGGAGCTAGCTCTCCAATCAGCTAAAGATGCTCAATAAGTCCATGGTGACGTCTTGGTGAATTTACAAAACTGAAGCAATACAAAAAAAATGCCATTGTAAGTTAATAATACCAACAAAGACACTCGTAAACGTGTTAGTATAGTAGCTAATGCTAACAACAATAGATTCATTGCATTACGATAGCACATACTAGGGTTGTACGGTATACCGTTACTAGTATAGTATCGCGGTACTAATGAATCAAAAACGGTACTATACTCTGTTTGAAAAGTACCGTTCCGCCATTTATTTTTTTTCTACAGGAATGACGGAGCGTCGTAGTCACGCCGTGACAGTGCTGGTTTTACGAGCAGAAGAGCATGTTCGGCAGTGCACAATCACAGAGTACTTACAAGCAGACACAGTGTGTAGACAGAAAAGGGAGACTGGATGCATTTTGGCTTAAAAACTAATGAAAAAGGTGAAGTTATAACACCGAAACGCCCACAGGAAGAGATGCTTTAAAACATGGCTCGCGAGTTAGCGGCTAATGTCCATCCGCAATCGACAGTGTTTTAGCTTCTTCTAAATCACTAATCCTCGCCTCCATGGTGACAAATAAAGTACGTTTTTTATAAGTATCATCCCTGCAGGACGAGGAATAGCTAAACATGCTTCACTACACACCGTAGAAGGACACGATAGCTCACCGGCATCACAATGTAAACAAATGCCATGGGTGGATCTACACCTGACATTCACTGTAATGATACCAAGTACAAGAGCGTATCTAGTCGATACTACTATGATTACATCAATATTTGTTATCGTAACAAAATCGTATTTATTTTTTTATTTTTTATTCATACTATATTCATAAACTCAGGAAATACGTCCCTGGACACACGAGAACTTAAATTATGACCAATTTATGACCCTGTAACTATTTGGTATCAGATTGATACCTACATTTGTGGTATCATCCAAAACTAATGTAAAGTATTCAAACAACAGAAGAATAAGTGTTTATTAAATTTTTTAACAAAAGTGTAGATAGAACATGTTGAAATGGAAAATAACCAGATATTAACAGTAAATGAACAAGTAGATTAATAATATTTTTTTTACAGCTTGTCCTTGATAATTTTGACAAAATAGAATGGGGATTGACACAACATGTTACTGAATATGTCAGCAGACAAATTAGGAACCTTTGTTTGCTTACTTACTACTAAAAGACAAGTTGTCTAGTATATTCACTATTTTATTTAAGGACAAAATAGTTTTTTGATTGCAATAAGAAACATATGTTTAATGAACACTAAGATTGTTTGTCAAACTAAAGGCAATAATGCAATTTTTTGGTGGTTCCCGTTATTTAGAAAAGTATTAAAATACTTTTTGGTACCGAATATTGGTATCGAGACAACCCTAGCACATACAAATATGTATAAAAACACTCCTACAGACATTACACATGGGGCGGTTTAGTAAGTATAAACAGTTTTAGTTATACTGTAAAACTTACAAATGTTGCTTGGAGTAATATGTGTAGAATCCATACAAGTAGATTCGCTATGGACGTCTGGAAGACCGAATGACAACTGTACTTCCGATTAATAACTCTGTCTAAACAGAAGGGCAATGCAGTGAGCAAACTCGTCGAAATGATGGCGCCATAGCACATACAATAACACACCTAATCAGTGGTTTGCTTAGTTGTTGTTTTTTTAACTATTTATATACAATATAGCCAGCCGTCAGTGATGAAAAATCCATAAATTAGCCGCACTGTTTTCTAAGCCACAGGGTTCAAGAAAGAAGAAGAAAAAAGTAGCGCCTTATAGTCCGTAATGTACGGTATACAAAAGCACACTATATTAACTAACCTACTTCAAAAAAGGGCTGTTGGGATGTATATAATCCAAAAATATCAGTTGTACTAAACACACAAACCCTCTATTTCAAAAACCGAAAAAATGTAATTCTCCAGTCAGGTACATTTTAAAGAGCTAAAATCCTGCACAGAGAAATCAACATGCTGCTCTCTGATTAAATATTCCCTTGCAAAAATAGAGAAATGCACCCTCAGGGACACATTTCATTTTAAAACATTTTACACCCACACAACATGAAACTATTTTAGCATATCAATATGTGAAGTCAAATTGGAAACTTGTTCAGATGCAAAAGCAGTTGTTTTTTTTACAATGTACGAAGAGTAAAGCACATTGCTGACAACCACAATATCTGATATAATTTATTCCTGAATTACCCTATTCACATTATTTGTTATAATATATTGTACATTTATTCATTAATTGTACACGTTCAATTGTTCATGATTTAATAAAGTTGCAAAGTTTACAATATTATTTCATTGTGGTAAACACTAGGACCACGTCTCCTACCCAGTAGGATTTGGGAGGGGGTGTAGTTTTGGTAGATGGTGCACATGTGGTGCCTGTAATGACTTCCTGTTGGTACAACCTAAGAATAAAGATGTGTTTTTTTTTATTGCCACATCATATTCTTTATCCCTTTCCTTCCTTACTAGATGTGAACGTGCTAAACACAGTTAACAAGTAATTGCATCAGTAATTGCTGAGACATGGTAAGGTTAGATAAACTCTGTTTATTCCTATACTTATTTTTGGACATGTTGAATTATATGACTATATGTAATGCTATTAAGCATTAAAAAATAAAATAAACTATTACCTTTTTTTTGTTCTTTGCACAACACAGCGGTTATAAACTATGCTTTCACACAGTGATTGGTTGCCTTCTGCAGTATAGTAACCAAAGTAAATTTAGCATCGTGAGGTCACTAAGATTGTCAATGTTCAATTCCTTAAATAGATTATTGAATTCTTCCAGCAGGATGCTGCCTCGTTGTTTGTCATCTGTATCCACACGGCCATCTCATCGCGAATGAGGGGGGGCGTTAGATTGTGAAAAAGGCTGTTAAGTCTGCCACGTCTGCACTTGCCCTTAGCTCCTAGGAGCCAGAACTCCATTTGATATCTTATTTCAGGACTGAAAACACTGAAAATTATTAAATGGAATCTTTCTAAAAATGTTGCTTAATTTAGGAGTAGTTTGAAGGTAAACCAAACCGAAATGCCGCTTAAAAGAAAAGTGGAATCTTAACATTTTTGGTACGCAAAAACATGGTTGACAAATCTGTCTAAATTTGTGTTAGTTAGCACTTCTTGCCGAGACAATCCCTCCACCTTGTGTAAAATATTACGATGCTGATTAGATAACATAATAATTTCAGCCTAGCATGCATAGCCTAGCCCAAATGTGCAGTTTTACTGTAGGAGGATCAGGCAACCTGTCAGCATCTGGCGGGACAACTATTTGCCTCATGCAGTAAAATACATTTACTTCGCATAGAGCAGAATGTTGGTCCACTTCTATTCAATTGTGCAAAGTTGCCGGATATTGGATGAAAGTGGAACATGCTATCTTATACCATGAATTGATTTACGAGGATCCCGACTTAAACAAGTTGAAAAACGTATTCGGGTGTTACCATTTAGTGGTCAATTGTACAGAATATGTACTGTACTGTGCAATCTAGTAATAAAAAGTTTCAATCAATCAATACGCTGACGAGGGGGTCATGTCTGGTGAGTATATGCTTGCCATGCAAGACCTTGGATGTTTTCAGCTTCCAGGAATTGTGTACAACTCCTTGCAACGTGGGGCCGTGTATTATTATGCTGCAACATGAGGTGATGGCGAAGGATGAATGACTCAACAATTGGCCTGGGGATAGGAGTTTCACAATTAATCGGCATCAAGGTTTTAATGTATTAATTAATTGTTGAGCCTTGTGTTTGTTTGTCTCTCGTTTCAAACAGAGAGAAAGTGGCCTCACTGTGCATTGCACTCAGCACCTGAGTGTGTTTATTTAACAGTAAAATAACTGAACGCAGTGAGCCCTCTTTTCAATAATTGGTGGGCGGAGAGGGGGGTGACAGCTTTACACACACAAGGCACAGACAGCCTCCTTATCGCAACTCGCCAGTGAGAAGTGCTGCAAGGTAACACAAACTAGGAGGAAAAAAATATGATTACAAAGCCAAATGCCCTGTTGTGGTAATATGTCAGCTTTAAATTAGATGGCCAATATTCGGCCATTAACACGGACTAACGAGCGAGAATGTCGTGGTCACGTGATGGCAATAAACAAAAACACATTGTTTCTACAGCTGGGAAAAACAATGCACTTTAATATTTTAATTAATTAATTTAATCCATCCATCCATCCATTTTCTACCGCTTATTAATATTCAATATTTATTTAAGTTACATTTTTGCTATCAGAGATGAGTCCATTTAATGTTTTGTTTGTTTTGTTATTTAGGATAACAAAGTTATTTACCTTCCACTTACAGTACAATGATAAACAATTCTACAGTAATGAGAAATACAAGTTTATATGCTTTTAAATGGTCACTTGCATTAATATTACATATTATGATTACATTACTTAATCACTGTATAGTTTTTATAGGTTATTTAAGTTGATATGTAGCATGATGTAAACAAAAGCTCTGAGTCTGTCTGCATGTTGTTTTAATGTGTGGCACCTTGATACAAGGATATGTTGATTGACAGCCTAAGGACCATTCCCAATACACCTCCCCACCCCTACTTTTTAGCCCTATCTCTAAATGTTGTGTGTTCTCGTGAGGATAATAGTGTTCCAATGACTCTTTGCATATGTTGTAGTGGGCATAACGAGGAGTAGGGGTTGTGATCTATAGCCCTTCACAGCAAGGAATTTCAGATGCTGACTGGCCCAGGGAGGGCCGGAGAAAATTCCCTAAATTCTGCATAAATTATATATTATATTTTAAGTTAGTTTGTAATGTTAGCCAGCTCGCCACAATAGCTAACGTTAGGCTAAAATACTGACGAAAGGCTTGCAAATGTAAAATCATTAACGTTACATGCCTTCAAAAAATTCACAAGATACAAAACTTGTCAATGACGGCTTCTTCTTTGTGTAGGTCTTTGTTTGTTAATCAACTGTGGCATGATAAATGTTAAAAAAAAAACGATCTCGACGGTGAACTCAATTGATTGTTTATTGTTAATGGTGTCCCTGGGATTGTACAATATACCGCTACTAATAAAGCAACGCGGTACTAATGAATTAAAAAATGTACTCTACAGCCTTTGGGGAAAAAAACTTTTTTTAATCCGCATTTGCTGCCGTGCGGCAGTGACGTTGCTGAGCCAAGGCGCATGAGTGTGTCAACGCGCACACACAGAGCACATACGTACAAGCAGATACGGTGTAGAGGGGGAGAATGGCAAAACAGCAATTAAACAGGTTAATAAAGAGGGTGCGCGAAGCGCAATATGGAGGTATTTTGGCTCCGAAACTAACGATAAAGGTGAAGCTTTCAACACAGAAGCGTCGCCCTGCAAGAGCTGCTTTAAGACGTGCCTTGTCAAAGGTGGCAATACAGTATTACCACCTTTGCTTCAAACTTAGGTAAATACTTAAATAACAAGCATTTAGATCTGCTCAAGGAGTTTAAAGAGTGACAGGTAAAAATGTAGTTAACTTGCTCCCCTATTGTGCACATATAGATTTGTAGACGTGCTCACAGTTGGTTGGCTTGTTGACAAATAGTAGCGGAGTCAAAACCGGCCACGTAACGTGAGCTAATGCAAGTAAACTAATTCAAGTGAATTGACTGAAATTTTGTAACAAATGTTCACTCTTTCATTTGTGTTTTCCATTCATCCATTTTCTGTTTTATCTTTAGAAATGTGTGGTTTGCATGTTACATGGCTTATCTGTTTAGTTGTAGCCATAGCATTGTTTTTAGTATTTACTATTGATTGTATTTGTCTTGAAGCACAGTTAAAATTGGCAACCATAAATCATGAAGCATTTAAGATAATGTCAATAAACCTTTCTATTCTATTCTCACCTAATTCTAGATTATGCTCCGTAATATGTAGAATTGTTCTTTGAGTGCAATAAGAAAAGCCCAGTGTGTTTTATGCCTTTTAATTTTTATTTTAGTCTTCTAAAATTGTTTGAGTGCAATAACAAACATGTTTAATGTATCATAACATTTAATGTTTAATGTTTAATGTAATCTGATAGCTCAGTCACAGCTCATTTTATACCAAATATGTGTTATATGTGTTTTATGTCGCACGTTTGCACCAAGAAAAAATCCTAGTTTGTGAACCCGTTCTCAAACAATGGCAATAAAACTATTCTGATTCTGATTCTGATTCTGATGTAAAACAAAGCCAATACTGAAGTTGGTTGTGGTCCCCTACATAGTTGCATACGTGTCCGAATGTAAACTATGCAGTGACGTAGCAAGTGGTGTCCTAAATCCTAGGGACAATTACTACGGGGGTTCCCTCCGGGTACTCCGGCTTCCTCCCACCTCCAAAGACATGCACCTGGGGATAGGTTGATTGGCAACACTAAATTGGCCCTAGTGTGTGAACATGAGTGTCAATGTTGTCTGTCTATCTGTGTTGGCCCTGCGATGAGGTGGCGACTTGTCCAGGGTGTACCCCGCCTACAGACCGAATGCAGCTGAGATAGGCTCCAGCACCCCCCGCGACCCCGTAAGGAACAAGCGGTAGGAAATGGATGGATGGATGGATGGATGGATGGATGGATGGATGGATGGATGGATGGATGGATGGATGGATGGATTACAAAGCTCTACTCCTTGTTTCATTTGTAGGGTGTAATGGTAGTGGGTAATGGCTAGTGGTAGTGAATAGGGTGAACAGTGAAATTGGGCCTAAAAGTAGCATGTTTTCTTTCACTTGTTATGTATACAGTTTAACATATTTTTGTATTAAAAAAATGTAAATCGCACATTGGATTGTAATCACATTGCAATTAGGGTTTTTTTGAAAACCGTGCAGCCCTACTAAAGATATCACATTTTCTCTTTGCATTCAAAATGCCATCAATCCAATGCACCTGTGTTTGTGCATAACATACATAACCTCACCATCACCATGGGACACTCGATCAACAATGTTGACATCAGCAGCCTACACCACAACATACACTGTATCTGCCATCTGCCCTGAACAGTATAAACTGTAAAGAGAACTCCTCTTTTTTCTTATCTGGGGCTGGTCTGAGACAGTCTAGGTCAGGGGGGGAAGATGCTGGATGTGGAGGTCCTGTGCTGGTCTGATTACACGTGGTATGCAGTTGCGAGTCCAGTTAGATGTACTACCAAATTCTTTGAGACAGCTTATCGTAGAGAAACAGACATTTAATTCCGTTCAGGCAACAGCTCTGGTGAACTGCAGTCAGAATTTCAATACTTTTAAATTGGCCAGCCTAAGGAACACCTGTGCAATAATCATGATCCAGCTGATAAAAATGAGAAGAAAAACTAAAGTAAGGGGTATATATTTTTGTTGAGTCTAGTACAGAGGAAGAGGTTGCACTACAGAAAAGGGAGAATGCTGAAATTAAGCTCTTATTGCATACATAATCCTTGTTGGTCCTAGTTTCTAAGTATATGCCTTTGAGATAAAGTACATGATGCTGGTGACTACACTCAACATCCTGGAGGGTACCTGCTCTATGCCTGTGTGTGACAGAAATTACCATGCATTGTCATTCTAATCAAGCGTCTGTAAGTGGCATGATATGACTTTTTTGTGTCTCAAGTGCTTGTAGGTTGAATTTCAATGACATATCATTAGTTCTATAAATAGGGTCCCATACTAGGAGCACAGCAGGTTGGAAAAATTGTAATAATAAAATAAGATTGCTGTAGACCCAGGGTCCCAACACATTTAGACCCATTAGCAAAATCAATAGACACATGTTGTATTTGTTTTTTAAAATGTATTTCATTAAATAAAACTATATATATAAAGACCTGCTCAGTGGCCTTGTGGTTAGAGTGTCCGACCTAAGACTGGAAGGTTGTGAGTTCAAACCCCGGACAAGTCATACTAAAGACTATGAAAATGGGACCCAATGCCTCCCTGCTTGGCACTCAGTATCAAGGGTTGGAATTGGGGGTTAAATCACCAAAATGATTCCCGAGCTCGGTAACTGCTGTTGCTTACTGCTACCCTCACCTCCCAGGGGGTGAACATGGGGATGGGTCAAATGCAGAGGATAATTTCACCTAGATGTGTGTGACTATCGTTGGGACTTTAACTTTTACTTATATTTATCCATGTTGGGAATACTATGCTTTTTTATATAAAAATTACATACATTTTATTATTTTTTTATTTAAAAATTTTTTAATCGCCTACATTTACAGACAAGTTACGTTAAGATTTCTCATTGGAACTGCGAAACAAAATCTCCCCGGCCATAATAATGGAAGACAGGAAAACGAAAATCAACCAACATTATGACAGCTGCTACTTAGAATAAGCTTTAGTCACCTTCATACTAATGCACCAAACCACATCTGTGTGGGTTGAAGATCTTAATAACGATAATAACAAATAACACGTTATTTTTAAGACAGGGACAGTGCACATCAATGAACATTGAGATTTACATATCCAACATTCCAAATATTCCCACCTATGACAGACAACACATTCCTCCCAAACGTGGTGTGCCTTTGAGGGATCTCACAGTCTCCTCTGTCACAAGCCCTGGTGCTCATACCTCCCAGTGTCCTTGTCCTTATAAATTCATTTTGCAGTGGTGGAGCAAGACAAAGGAGACAACTATACACAAAACAGGCTAATCTAAATGGTTTTCAATTATGGAAACTTTTAATAAAGAAATGTTTTTAAGAGTCTTTCAGATATGGTAGGAGAAGGGTTTTTATCCAGAGTCTTTAGAACATTTTTGCAGAGCGAGTCCATTCGTTCTTTGAGCAATTATTTAGAATTCAATTTCAAAGGAACTATCCAATATTTTCTCTCATGGCATTGACGATGACATTCCTGTTCAATCAATGTTTATCAATCAATGTTTATTTATATAGCCCTAAATCACAAGTGTCTCAAAGGGCTGTACAAGCCACAACGACATCCTCGGTACAGAGCACGCATACGGGCAAGGAAAAACTCACCCCAGTGGGACGTCGGTGAATGACTATGACTATGACTGTTGCCTGTGTAAGACTGGCACTGACTACTGACAAAACAAAGGACGGTAAAAACATACAATCGTTTGTACAATGGTGTCATGCTTTTCATTGTTTTGTATATGTCGGTAAATGGAAAATAGCATTAGCAGAACATTCAGCCATACATCTCTAGTACTATGTCAGCCCCCATCCCCGGACCATCAGACGTTTTAGAAATGAGCAGTCAATGTACAAGATATGAAAAATCCCCTTCTTATTTGCATACTGTTTGTAGGTTGCCCTCCTACTGTCTGTTAGGGCTTTGTCGATTTCCTATTCTGCTTGAAATCTTTAAAAGAATACCCTGGTAACATGTACTGTATGACGCTCTTCAACAGGCAAGGTTCACTAATTGAAGTTGTCTTTCTGCAGAGGGCTTGGCTGTAGGGGTTGGATTTGGAGCTATTGGAAAGACTCCATCTGCTACGTTTGAGAGTGCAAGGTGAGCGAACCCTGTTATAGCCTACAAATATAGTTCAAGCTCAAAAGGGGGAATATCACTGAAATTGTATATTTTGAACTCGGAAACTTTTTTGCAAAAATGATGCTTCTAAAGTTGCACAAACTTTCAGGGTTTGAACTGCCGGCATACATCCTGAGACGTCCGTTCAGCAGATTTAGCTGCATATTTTTCCGCATGTTTTTTTTTTTTGATTGAATTGCAAAAAAGAAAAGGAAGACTATAAACCAGTAAACTGCAAACAAGAAGGCTTTCAAAATTGGGGAGAACAGGGTTGGTCGTCATCTCGCCACCTCAGGCAACGCTCTTTTAAATTGTAATATGGAAATTTACCGAATTAAGATCAGAGCTCAGCTACATAGTCGTCTCTGGAGTAAGACAGCTAAGCTTGAGGTGAGAGGACTTTTTGTGTTTTTTGTGTCAAATTACAAACATTCGGCTCCTCAGTGTTTGTTTTCTAAGCTTTTACACCATGCCAATTCAACTGGTGGCCCGCCAAAGCTTTCCATTTGGCCTGCCGAACACCGCCCGAATAGGCTTGATTAAACCATTAAAACTCAGGTTGATCATGTATGCGGTACTCCCGGGGGCCAACAGCAAAGCATATGTGTCACAATGAAGCAACAGTGGGGTGAGTAGAAGAAGATTACTCATTCAACCCTTGGAAAAAATCAAAATAAATGGCAAAAATCTGACTTTTAACAACAAAGTATGAATGTTCTGGGGATAGGTTGATTGGCAACACTAACTTGGCCATGTCCATTATGTTAAATATAGTTACTGTTTAAAGTCATAATTGTATTGACTGTGGCTTAAAGTCACAAATAAGTGCAATGTGGTACATTCAAAAGACATAGGGCATTCATTTGTCAACAAAACCTGGTCAGATTTTGGCGTTGACCTGATGACCACTCTTGTTTGCCTGTTTCTGTGCAGTGTCTTCTCTCTGACATCACTAAGTGCTTGTATGTACAATATGTACCTTTAACTTTTGTATGTACTGTGTAAGCATAAGCTACCCTGAAAAATAACAGTGTGAAGTCCGGACTGTGACATCCCTGTTCAAAGCTACTTTTATTTGTATAATCATTATTATAAGATCAATTCTACTTATGGGTTGCTTTAAAAAAAAATGCTATCTGTAATTTCCTCTAAATATTCCAATTTGTGTGCTCTTGACATCTAGCGGCAATAGCCCAGTACTGTTAAGAACAGGGATATTAATAACTAGGCCTCCTGCCCCTTTTCATTATATTTCCAACTCGGTAAGCACTATGAGCTCTAAGGGGTTGTTCAGTCATCTAATGCTTTGCAGTGCTGCCATCTACTGGTCATCAGTAGCATTACACTGCAGCAAGAGCATAGTATTGGGCATTTTTTGTTAGCTTGTTCAAGTTAACTTTCCTAAAAAATAAATCACATTCAATAATGCAAAACAATAACAGTGCAATACTTTTTCATAACATGGTCACTACTGCCTAGTTTCTCTTTTTATATTCTTATTTTACTGTTATATTTTTATTCGCATTGTTGCTTTTTATTTTTATTCTATTGTAATATTTTTCTATTTTGTTTCCATTTATACCCCCATTATTTACTTTTTACTTTTTTACAATTTTGTACACTGCGGCTGGAATTTAAATTTTCCTGAGGGAACTCTCTTGAAGGAATCAATAAAGTACTATCTATCTATCTATCTAATAGAAATAACGAGCAACATG
Organism: Entelurus aequoreus; assembly: GCF_033978785.1. Taxonomy (NCBI): domain Eukaryota; kingdom Metazoa; phylum Chordata; class Actinopteri; order Syngnathiformes; family Syngnathidae; genus Entelurus; species Entelurus aequoreus. The sequence continues at coordinate 31,201,520 of NC_084738.1, forward strand.
CAAGTTTGGGATTTTCAATCAAAGCACATACAATGTTTGGGCTTTAAGAAAAAAAAAAAAAAAAAAAATTAAGATAAATGATGACATATTATCATTAGGTATAACATTGTAATATTGCATCTGAAATATGTCATCATTATTATATCTTACTTATAATTTAGTAAGCTCCTGGTGATGTAATGGTTCATACTGCTGCCTTTCATGCAGTCAATGTGGGCCAATGGACATGTCTGGTGCCAGTCCCAAACAGGATATATAAGAGGGTTGCATCAGGAATTGTAACATCCATCCATCCATTTTCTACCGCTTATCCCTTTCAGGGTCGCGGGGTGTGCTGGAGCCTATCTCATATTGTACTGTATTCTATATTGTATTGTATTTTTGTTCTTGTAGGAATTTGGCTATCGGAATTGGCATCCAGAATTTCCCAGAGGGCCTTGCAGTGAGCTTGCCACTTCGTGGGTCTGGGGTCTCAACATGGATGGCCTTCTGGTGATAACAGACACAATCAACATGATTTTGTTAACATAATCACACCCAGCCTGAAAAGAGCATTACCTTTTGTTCTTGTGATGGTCTTTCTGTCAGGTACGGCCAACTCAGTGGCATGGTTGAGCCCATTGCTGGGGTGCTTGGCGCCGTCGCCGTGGTGTTGGCTGAGCCACTGTTGCCATATGCGCTGGCGTTTGCAGCTGGGGCGATGGTTTACGTCGTGGTGGATGACATCATACCTGAGGCTCAAGTCAGGTGAGTTGTGCATTAGGTTGCAATAATTAGGTTGAGACAGACTGGAGGGACAGAAGGTAGATATAGAGAAAGAAAATAGGATAGAGGGGTTTTGGAATGAGAAAACAATGGCACATCAGCCGTATCAATAACATTGTAAAGAAGTGAAATAATCATTAGGTAAATAATACATGGTTAAAATAATCAAAATCAAAGAAAGGTATCCACATCAGAAAATAAGGTGTGCATCTGCACACACATTGCAGTGGATATTACACACACATACAGTGGGGCAAAAAAGTATTTAGTCACAATCAATGGGTGGCTGACTAAATACTTTTTTGCCCCACTGTATATATATATATATATATATATATATATATATATATATATATATATATATATATATATATATATATAATGTATGTATACATATATGTATGTATATATATATATATATATATATATACATATATATATATATATATATATATATATATATATATATATATATATATATATATATATATATATATATATATATATATATACATATATACGGGACAAGCAGTAGAAAATGGTTGGATGGATATACAAGGTAAAAGCCAGTAAATTAGAATATTTTGAAAAACTCGATTTATTTCAGTAATTGCATTCAAAAGGTGTAACTTGTACATTATATATATTCATTGCACACAGACTGATGCATTCAAATGTTTATTTCATTTAATTTTGATGATTTGAAGTGGCAACAAATGAAAATCCAAAATTCCGTGTGTCACAAAATTAGAATATTACTTAAGGCTAATACAAAAAAGGGATTTTTAGAAATGTTGGCCAACTGAAAAGTATGAAAATGAAAAATATGAGCATGTACAATACTCAATACTTGGTTGGAGCTCCTTTTGCCTCAATTACTGCGTTAATGCGGCGTGGCATGGAGTCGATGAGTTTCTGGCACTGCTCAGGTGTTATGAGAGCCCAGGTTGCTCTGATAGTGGCCTTCAACTCTTCTGCGTTTTTGGGTCTGGCATTCTGCATCTTCCTTTTCACAATACCCCACAGATTTTCTATGGGGCTAAGGTCAGGGGAGTTGGCGGGCCAATTTAGAACAGAAATACCATGGTCCGTAAACCAGGCACGGGTATATTTTGCGCTGTGTGCAGGCGCCAAGTCCTGTTGGAACTTGAAATCTCCATCTCCATAGAGCAGGTCAGCAGCAGGAAGCATGAAGTGCTCTAAAACTTGCTGGTAGACGGCTGCGTTGACCCTGGATCTCAGGAAACAGAGTGGACCGACACCAGCAGATGACATGGCACCCCAAACCATCACTGATGGTGGAAACTTTACACTAGACTTCAGGGAACGTGGATCCTGTGCCTCTCCTGTCTTCCTCCAGACTCTGGGACCTCGATTTCCAAAGGAAATGCAAAATTTGCTTTCGTCAGAAAACATGACTTTGGACCACTCAGCAGCAGTCCAGCTCTTTTTTTCCTTAGCCCAGGTGAGACGCTTTTCGCGCTGTTTCTTGGTCAACAGTGGCTTGACACGAGGTATGCGGCAGTTGAAACCCATGTCTTTCAAGCGTCTCTTGGTGGTGGATCTTGAAGCACTGACTCCAGCAGCTGTCCACTCCTTCTGAATCTCCCCCACATTTTTGAATGGGTTTTTTTTCACAATCTTGACCAGGGCGCGGTGATCCCTATCGCTTGTACACTTTTTCTGACCACAGTTTTTCCTTCCCTTTGCCTCTCCATTAATGTGTTTGGACACAGAGCTCTGAGAACAGCCAGCCTCTTCAGCAATAACCTTTTGTGTCTTTCCCTCCTTGTGCAATGTGTCGATGGTTGCCTTTTGGACAGCTGTCAAATCTGAAGTCTTCCCCATGTTTGTGTAGGCTTCAGAACTGGACTGAGAGACCATTTAAAGCCCTTTGCAGGTGTTTTGAGTTAATCAGCTGATTAGTTTGTGGCACCAGGTGTCTTCAAAATGTAACCCTTACACAATATTCTAATTTTGTGACACACGGAATTTTGGATTTTCATTTGTTGCCACTTCAAATCATCAAAATTAAATGAAATAAACATTTGAATGCATCAGTCTGTGTGCAATGAATAAATATAATGTACAAGTTACACCTTTTGAATGCAATTACTGAAATAAATCAAGTTTTTCAAAATATTCTAATTTACTGGCTTTTACCGTATATACAGTCGTGATCAAAAGTTTACATACACTTGTAAAGAACATAATGTCATGGCTGTCTTGAGTTTCCAATAATTTCTACAACTCTTATTTTTTTTGTGATAAAGTGATTGGAGCACATACTTGTTGATCACAAAAAACATTCATGAAGTTTGGTTGTTTTATGAATTTATTATGGGTCTACTGAAAATGTGACCAAACCTGTTGGGTCAAAAGTATACATACAGCAATGTTAATATTTGGTTACATGTCCCTTGGCAAGTTTCACTGCAATAAGGCGCCTTTGGTTGCCATCCACAAGCTTCTGGTTGAATTTTTGACCACTCCTCTTGACAAAATTGGTGCAGTTCAGCTAAATTTGTTGGTTTTCTGACATGGACTTGTTTCGTCAGCATTGTCCACACGTTTAAGTCAAGACTTTGGGAAGGCCATTCTAAAACCTTAATTCTAGCCTGATTTAGCCATTCCTTTACCACTTTTGACGTGTGTTTGGGGTCATTGTCCTGTTGGAACACGGTCTTCAAGGTCTTATCTCTGTCCATGTGATTGGTGGTGGTAGTATTATGCTCTGTGTATATATGTTGTCTTTTAAAAAAAAATTTTTTTTTTTTTTTTTTAAATCTCCATTGACCTTGAAATTGTCCACAGTGGGAACGGGAAGCTGGCATCTTGGACTTCTATCTTGGGCTTCGTAGTGATGATGTCGCTAGACGTAGGGCTAGGCTGAATTGCCATGACGACCGGCACTGAGTGGACACCAAATACCTCCATAGCCATCATCACCACGACGCTGCTGACCTCAGTGTCAAAGAAGGGAACCAAATCAAGTATTGTAAAATGTGACACTTTTCCACTGTACAGCATGAAGTCATGATGCCAGTAAACCATCCTCACTGTGAATGTGTGGCGTCGCATCCAGTACTGATGTCTTTTTTTTAGACTATTTGTACAGTAATGCAATGAAGATACTGTGTATCGCCACACTGTAAACATTCCCTTTCCCCGACCTCATTTTAATACAGTTATGTCCTGAAGTACATTGAACACTGACAGTTTTTAGGAGTTTGCCTTTCTACACCACTCCCTATGAAAAAAACAAAAACCAACGTCAGGATGTGATATGTGATTGGAGTTAATACTTTCAACAGACCTCAATATTGCATTTATTATTTAAGAAATTGCAGCCATTTTATGTACCCGGTACCTCAATTTCCAATGATGCAATAGTAGAATTACAAAAAATGATTCATGTATATATATTTTGTATTTGGTACACACACATTTGGTTTGATACGTACCTCAATTTTAAGGTCATTTTGAGTACAGTAGCTAAGGGGACAAAATGAAAAACATAAATCTGCTTAGCTTTTGTGTAAACCACTTAAATCATTTTCTTAAAATGAAACTTAGAAGAATACAAACTGCTGGCAGGTAATTCTCCAATAAACACAATTTGAACACATGTGGACCACATTAGTCTAGCTCCAGATGAAAGACTACTCTACTTAAAGCTCTCAAATAGAATAGAATAGAAAGTACTTTATTGATCCCTGGGGGAAATTCAGCTGGACTAGATTATTGGACAGACCTTAAAGACTCATAAAAACACAGTTTGTGTTTTTACATTTCCGCTGAATGTGTCGTTATTGCATTTTCACAAATATTATAAAGGTTTCACAAATCACAAACTGTTTCTATGGATCTTCAGGGTCTGTGGGATGATTTAGGGATGATTTCTTCAACGTTTTCCAGGCTTAGGACCCTAAATCTGATGGCGGGCTAGAGCAGGGACACCCCCCCCCCCGCCCCCCCTACTTATTTATCATGCATATAATTGTTTTGAATTAAAATGGTCCTCAAGGATTTTGATAAATATTTGAGAGGAACAAGCGGTAGAAAATGGATGGATGGTTTAGGAGATTCAAGTAATATAGTATAGTGCCGCTAATAGGTGACTGCCGACTAGCGCGCTAATCACTAGCTGATAACTAAAGCGATAATTGCTAGCTGACAACTTGCGCCATCACTAGTTGACAACTGGTGTGCTAATCGCTAATTAATTGCTAGCAGGTAACTTGCTCCGCTAATCGATAGCTATCTTGAATGCTACCATAAATATTACCATTTTTCATTTGTGTTTTTATTAAAATCTGCAAGGTACAGTGACTATGCCACTGCATTTTCTAAACTCTACTACCGTGCTTTGGATCAATGTGATAAACGTTCAAGACATTTAACATGGGTGGGTATTATAAACAAATATTTTTTTTAAATATGTCATGATGCCCCTGTTAAAGACTTTTGATTTGATCCATATTTGAGAACTTTAAATACAAAGGTTTTAATCTGGACCTGGACTACTGGTCTACATTCTTAAAAATGGTTTGATGAGTCTTTACTATATTTTCAAAAAAATATTAAAGATTTATAAACTTTGCTATGAGTTTTTACGCGACATTTCTTTATTTTTGTAACATTGTTCATAACATCACAGAATTTCTAAAAAAAAATATCAGTCTGGTATCGACTATCAGTATCGTCCACCGCTAACGTCAGCCTTGTGAAAATTGATTTTACCAGTTTACTCCCAATCACTCTGGACTTTTATTAGGGTTGTGAAACAATTATGTACTCATCCACTAAAGCAACTAAATTATTTTTGGAAAGTAAATAAATATCCTGTAAAACTCAAAGTTGACAGGGCACGCTACTGAATGACTTTTGTTGGTTGTGTTCGAGACCACTGAAATATCACATTTGTCCCCGGCCTGATTTTGGTGATGCATGTTAAAGCCCTCTAAAACATGCAGAGAAAGGCACACAATGATATGAAGATGGTAATAAACACTATAGGTTTCATATATCTGAAATCTTTTTTGTATGAAATTGCTGCAATTCCTAAATAATAAATGCCCTTTTTTTTGTCAAGATCACATCTAATTATTTTTAAAATTTTAAATCCATTGCGTTTATTGTCATGGTTAAAGACAAAATAAGATAAAAGACAAATGATTTATGAAATAAGTAAATATTATGAACACATGATAATTAGAATGAAGTCAATAATACAAAAAAAAATATGTATGTAATTAATAATAGTGGTGGCAAAGAGGCAAAATGCAAACTTTGTCCAACGTCCAAAGACTGTACTTGCATTATGGACATAACTGTAACTGTATTTGCTGTGCAGTGGAAAAGTACTCATGCATGCATTGAGTCAGAAACATTATTCATGTTTACTCTTGGTCAATATTCACTTTAAAACAGAAGTCGTCCATTCTTAAATTTGAATCATTTACCTCATGGCTGTAGTACTTGAAGTCTGAATGAAGTAAGTCTTTATTAGACCTAAACAGAAACAGCTTATTATTTGTTTGGGGAAAAAAAGACTTGCACTACAAGCTGTTTTAATGCAATGCTGCAATATGCAAATATAAATGGGATTTTGTACATTAGCGTTCCCTGCCCCCAAAAAAGGGATTTCACGACTTGTTGATTCTTCTTATTCATTAGAATACTAATGGAAACAATGCTTCACGTCCTTTCCAAATAAATGTAGTGCCTTCGTTTTTTATAAGTCAAGACTGCTACTGGGCAACATGACTTTTGCCTGTTTAAAAGGGTGAAGTTGGTCCTGATTCACACTTTGTTTATTAAAGGATCACTCTCAGAATGAATGGGATTTGAATCAATATTTTTGGCATACAAAATATTTAATTGTGCTCTACGCTAGGAATAACGATATTGTAATAATTAATGTATGTAAATCAGGGGTCTAAACTCACCCTTTGCTCTGATTACTGCTTTGCACACTCTTGGCATTCTCTTGATGAGCTTCAAGCACACCTGTGAAGTGAAAACCATTTCAGGTGACTACCTCTTGAAGCTCATCGAGAGAATGCCAAGGGTGTGCAAAGCAGTAATCAGAGCAAAGGGTGGCTATTTTGAAGAAACTAGAATACAAAACATGTTTTGAGTTATTTCACCTTTTTTTGTTAAGTACATAACTCCACATGTTCATTCATAGTTTTGATGCCTTCAGTGACAATCTACAATGTAAATAGTCATGAAAATAAAGAAAACGCATTGAATCTGGAGAAGGTGTGTCCAAACTTTTGGCCTGTACTGTATATTAGGGTTGTTCGGTATACCGGTACTAATAAAGTACTGCGGTACTAATTGATTGAAATCGATACTATACTGCCTTTGAAAAATACCGGTACCGTTCTTTCATCTGAGTGCAGCTGTGGTGACTACAGAGCCGAGGCGCATGATATTGAGTGTGTCAAAACGCACACGCAAAGTGCATACAAGCAATAACATCATTTTGGGGAAGAATGGCAAAAAACGACAATTTTACTGGATAACAAAGAGTGTGCGTGAAAAACAATATGGAGGTATTTGGGCTTCAAAACAAACAATAAAGGTGACGCTTTAAACACGGAAGCGCCGCACTTCAAGTGTTGCTTTAAAACACGCCTGGCTAAATGTGGCGATTAGTATTACAACCTTTGCTTCAAACTTAGGTAATCATTTAAAATAATAAGCATTCACATCTGCTCATGGAGTTATAAAGAGTGACAGGTAATAATGTAGTTGTTACACCTGTCCTGCTGTTTGTCTCCAGTGCAGACCGTAGTAGAGGAGCACAGGGGAGACATTCACTTTACCTCGCAATGGGTCTGCTAAGATCCGCCTTCCGGTCAGAATTCAAGGCTGCCGATTTGTGACAATCTGGTTGCTTTATTATTAGTTTTGCAGGACACAACCGGACCCATTCATAACTTTACTGTGCAGTACTCACGCTCTTCTCTCTCTGTACTCGCTCACTAACTCACTGACGTTACTCAGACAACACGTTGCCATTCTCACAAACACACATACTGCACTCTCATGAGTTAACAGCTCGTCTGTTGTGCACATATATATACATAACATGTAGATCCATAGCATGTAGATACTTAGACGCGCACACAGCTGTTTGGATTGATGCCAAATATTAGCGGAGTTAGGACCGCCCATCTAACTCAATCAGTGCAAGTAAAATGACTGAATTTGGTAACAAATTGGTACAATTTGTGTTTTATCTTTAACAAAAGTGTGTTTTAACTTAATTTCCCCTCTGGGATTAATAAAGTACTTCTGATTCTGATTTACCTGCTACATGGCTTATCTGGGTACTTTATCCATAGTTTTGTTTTAAGTACTTACTAATAATTGTATTGTTCTTCAAGCACATACCAGGATTGGCAACCATAAATCATGAAGCATTTAATATAATGTACACAAAGCGTGTTTATTATATTCTAATCTAATCCTTGATTATGGCAGACTATATGTAATATGGAACATTGTAAATTTTTCTTTGAGTGCAACAAGAAAACAATATGTTAAATGCCCTTTAATTTATATTTTAACCTTCTAAAATTGTTCTTTGAGTGCAATAGGAAACACATGTTTATTGTATTGCAAGATTTTCTGTTAAAATACAGCCAATATTGACACTTTTTCAAAGTTCCCTATATTTGGAAAAGTATCGATATACATATATATATATATATATATATATATATATATATATATATATAGATATATATATATATATATATATATATATATATATATATATATATATATGTACAAACCCTGTTTCCATATGAGTTGGGAAATTGTGTTAGATGTAAATATAAACGGAATACAATGATTTGCAAATCATTTTCAACCCATATTCAGTTGAATATGCTACAAAGACAACATATTTGATGTTCAAACTGTTAAAACTTTTTTTTTTTGCAAATAATCATTAACTTTAGAATTTGATGCCAGCAACACGTGACCAAGAAGTTGGGAAAGGTGGCAATAAATACTGATAAAGTTGAAGAATGCTCATCAAACACTTACTTGGAACATCCCACAGGTGAACAGGAAAATTGGGAACAGGTGGGTGCCATGATTGGGTATAATACTAGATTCCATGAAATGCTCAGTCATTCACAAACAAGGATGGGGCGAGGGTCACCACTTTGTCAACAAATGCGTGAACAAATTGTTGAACAGTTTAAGAAAAACCTTTCTCAACCAGCTATTGCAAGGAATTTAGGTATTTCACCATCTACAGTCCGTAATATCATCAAAGGGTTCAGAGAATCTGGAGAAATCACTGCACGTAAGCAGCTAAGCCCGTGACCTAGACAAAGTAGCTGGGGACAGCAAAGTCTGGGCTTTTGTGCTTAGGCTGCTGCCCCCGCAACCCGACTTTGGATAAACAAAAGAAGATGGATGGATAGCATGCTAATATGTTATTCCAACAGTATTCAAAGCAATACCAATACATCGTTGAATTAACACCATCTGTTTTCTTGACAGGCATGGGTTTTTTTTTTTAAACAAGAGACAAACATTTTTTTTTTATCTAAGCTGTCACACTATCCTTTACTTTTGTCTAATTTGACTCACTTAATGAATAAAGTAGCCAGTACTTAGCCACACAAACATTTAATGCAACATATTTTACATTACACAGACTCAGCAGGTGGTCAATTTCAAAAGAAAAACATGAAGACGTGGTGATTTTTGTGTTAGTTTGCTGCAAACTACATGATTCAACATGTATTTATAGAACCGTGACTTGCGGAGGCTTGTACTGCAAGAAGTTAATGACACTTGTTGGCATCTCCAGCTCTTCGATACTGTGGATCTTGTTGATCTTTTTGAGGTATTTTCGCACAGCCAGCCTGCACTGTGACGTCAAGGCCTTTGGATTTCCTGGGATCACATGACAGGAGAGAAAAAGTTCCAGTAAGTATTGGTTACAAGAGTCACACACAGATTATTCAACTTGTATGCATTCCATGTGTGTATTTTGACTTTACATGAGGTTGTTGTTCTTATGAACCCTTTGGAGTCCATGGACAGATTTAGAATGTTTATGTACCTTTACATATGTGTGGATATGCAAAGATACTTCAACAAAATGCATTTTAAAATCATAGTTTTGCAACCTAATTTTTTGCACAAAAAAAAATCACTACCCTCAACCTATGTTGTGTAATTATGTCCTAAATGTCGCTAGATGATGTCATAGCCTCATTTGCATACATGATTCCAATGGACCCTGTAAGAAAGAGAAATACAGCGTAGGAGAGATAACAGTGAGTTTAAAAATTCTAAATTTTAATTATAACAGCAAATTAAATTTCTTCTGTTGATTCTTTATTTTTCTTTAGATTTTAACAAATGTTTTTTTAATCAACTTACCTCTCTTTAATGTTAGCTACTTCTGCTGAATCTACCCCTTTTTTTATGCTGCAGCTGTTACTTATACTCTAATATTGTACAAGGTAATTGGGATTTGTTATATATTGTATGTATTATATAAAAATATAATAGTATAATACATCATATGTAAATATTACACATTTTATATTGGTACTATGGTACATTTTTAGTCTACTTTATACCGAGCTACTGTGTGGAACAATTTACCTTGTGGATCATTAAAGTTTGTCTAAGGCTAAATATAATCAAAAGACTGGAGGGTTTTGACAATCGAACGAACCGACTATTGACTTGCTTATTAACATGAACGATAGAATTGGGACGCTGCAGTGATTGTTGTAGTGTGACATGACAGTAAATAAACTCGCGCTCTGTAAAACGAGGCGGAAACAGCGGCAGCTTTTAACATGAACATTTTTATTTGCAAGAGGTGTGGGTCTCTTCTCTGCTCTGACTGCAGCTGGGACTGCTGCGCAAGGCTAGTATCAACCTGACCGACTGTGAGCAGGGGCTTAAGCCTGCGCCCGTTTTCATGTCTCCAAAATATCCGAAAAAGTTGCTGGATTTATCGCTGAATGTTGTAAAGTCGCCAGATTTAGTGAGAACGTCGGCAACACTGGCGTCGAAGCGTGCTGGCTATCATTCATTGGCTTGCGGGAAAAATTATTGTATAACTTCATTCACTTTTCTTTTGAATTACGTGTTTATATAGCGCTCTACTATACCTGGAATGATACCCAAAGCGCTTTACATTATTCATCAAATTCACACACTGATGGCGGAAGCTGCCATGCAAGGCGCTAACCACAACCTATCAGGAGCAAGAGTGGAGTGTCTTGCCCAAGGACACAACGGTTGTGAATAAAAAAGCAGAAGCTGGAATTGAAACTGGAATTGTATTTTGGAGTGAGCCAGGTTTTTGACTTGGATAATTTTTGTCTTTACAGTTGTCCCTCGTTTATCGCTGTTAACTGGTTTTTGGACATGTCTGCGATAAAGGAATTTCCGCCAAGTTGGAATCATTAATTAAACAAATATTTTAATAGCGAGAGCATTAAAACATATTTTTTCCAACCTTCTAAATATATTCTCAACATTATGAGAGCCCTCGAGACATGAAATAACAACCTTTAGTCACATTTACACCAGAGATGGGATTTATGGCTCTTTGAAGAGAGCCGGATCTTGAGGAGCTAGTCTTTAGACACTATTGGTGAGAATTATTTATCACATTGATCATCTAATTTGGCTTTGGTTTCCATTGTAAACATTCCACAAGATGGTGCCATTCCTCCATTCTTCTGTGTCCGCTTTACCTGGTATGTCATAACCCCTGGCTTATTGCGCAAAAAAGCATCCAAACACTCCTTTAACTTCTGTTAATTTTCTTTTCCAGTTCCTAATATTTCTTTATAATTCCAAATAGGGCAGCTAAAAGGCTTGATTAAGTTCAGATGCTTATTAAACTCCTCTCCTAAATTAACTGCCTGCTTGAGTGTGGGTGCGCATGGTAGCGTTCACATGAATAGAGCCTTTATTACTTATTACTATAAATAAAGCCACTAAAGATTCGCGTGGGCAATTTGCGTAAAAAACGGCTCTCAAACAAACGAATTAGTGAAGAGTGAAGTGAATTACATTTATCTAGTGCTTTTCTCAAGTGACTCAAAGCGCTTTACATAGTGAAACCCAATATCTAAGTTACATTTAAACCAGTGTGGGTGGCACTGGGAGCAGGTGAGTAAAGTGTCTTGCCCAAGGACACAACTGCAGTGACTAGGATGGCGGAAGCAGGGATCAAACCTGCAACCCTGAAATTGCTGGCAAGGCCGCTCTACCAACCGAGCTCTACCACCTGCGAATCGGCTCTCATCGTTCACTTGAAAGAGCTGTTCAAAAGACCCGGCTCGTTTGCGAATGGCACAGCTCTAATTTACACTTCTTTAATCCAATATAGTAATTCTGTCTGAGGCTGAGCCAATCAGTCACCACGACACTGAACAGCACGCTGCCAATACTATTGTAGTATTGATATGTTTTAGTTTATGTAGCCATTGTATTCTTAAAAATGTTTAATTTAGGACTAAAGTTATATATTTTTTAAAAACATTTAAACATACTGCAATGTGGTGAAACAGCAATATTTCAGTGTGATGTGGTGAGGGACAACTGTATATTCAATTCCAGGGGAAACTATTTTTGTCAACTATTTTTACGGCGCACCTATATGAAACCTAGACATTTCTATAAAGCAAAAAAAGATTATGAGAAATGTAATAATAATAATCAAATCAGTGAGATTTCATTAAAATGAAAGCTTTCGTATGAATTAAATTGCCCCGAAGAAAAGCATGCAACCTTTGTGCTTCAACATAAATATGGTGACCAGGGTCAAAAAGTAAAATATTCAGTGCTGTAATGTGAGTAAATAAATCAAATATTCGTGACACCTCTCTCCTGCAGCAGCAGTTCCACGGCTTCATTCTGCTTGGTGGACTTCTCGATGATGAGCGTGGGGAGGTAGACGTTGGCTCCGAAGTCAATGAGAAGTTGGATGTACGCCACGTCGCAGCCGTGCCTCAGACACATCTCCAGCACGGTTTTGGGCTGCTTGATGGAACTCAGCAGTCTGGGGTCGGCGCAGTTGTAATCCGGGTCGGCCCCGTAGAGGAGCAGCAGTTTGAAGCACTCCATGTGTCCGTAAACGGCGGCCAGGTAGAGCGGGCCGCTCGACACCCTGGCGCTTGAAGTCCAGAGCAGGACTTTGGAGCGCGAGTTGACCTCAGCACCATGTTTGAGCAGTTCCTGTAGTATCTCTACGTCGCCCTCCCGAGCGGCAGTGAGGATGGGGGAGCAGTTGTTAGAGGAGTTGCCGTTCGGGTCGGCGCCAGCCCTGAGGAGCGCTAAAACACAGTCCAGGTACTTTCCACGAACTGCGGCGAAAAGAGGCGTCTGAGCCTTGACATCCACACAGTCCACCAGGGCGCCGTGGGTCAGCAGGACCTGGAGACAACTGAGGTGGCCCCTGGACACGGCGGCGTGTAGCGACGTGCCTGCGATGCCCCAGCCGCCTCTGTAGTTGATGACCTTCTTGTAGATTTCCTGGCACAGCATCTCATCGAGGAGTCTGTCATTGTTTTGTAACACTGCTTGTCGGAGCTGGGAGATCTCACAACTGTGTTCTTCTTCTGCGGTCCTGAGCTGGAGCATAGAACCTGGTGGAAGAAGAAACATCCATTCAGGTACCTTTCAATGTTGCACTGAACACTGCCTTGGAAACATAGTTACTTGCCATTGTCAGCCTGGTAGTAATATAAACAACACATTTACAATTGTTCACCTTAACATTTATTTTGAAACTTCTGTCTTTGAACAAAACTGTAAGAATTCTAGCGTCATCATCCTAATGTAAAAAAAAACGTAGAGAGGGCTGCCGATATTATCGGCCGATAAATGCTTTAAAATGTAATATCTGAAATTATCGGTATCAGTTTCAAAAAGTAAAATTAATGACTTTTTAAAACGCCACTGTGTACACGGACATAGGGAGAAGTACAGAGTGCCAATAAACCTTGAAGGCACTGCCTTTGCGTGCCGACCCAATCTCATAATACCTGCAGCTTTTCAAACACACAAGTGAATGCAATGCATACTTGATCAACAGCCATACAGGTCACACTGAGAGTGGGCGTATAAACAACTTTAACACTGTTACAAATATGTGCCACACTGTGAACCCACACCAAACAAGAATGACAAACACATTTCGGGAGAACATTAAAGATTAAGATTAAAGTACCAATGATTGTCACACACACACTAGATGTGGTGAAATTTGTCCTCTGCATTTGTCCCATCCCCTTGGGGAGCAGTGGGCAGCAGCGGCGCCGCGCCCGGGAGTCATTTTGGTGATTTAACCCCCAACTCCAACCCTTTGTTGCTGAGTGCCAAGCAGGGAGGTTATGGGTCCCATTTTTATAGTCTTTGGTATGACTCCCGCACCGTAGCACAACATAAACACAACAGAACAAATACCCAGAACCCCTTGCAGCACTAACTCTTCCAGGACGCTACAATATCCCCCCCTCCCCCCACTGCCCCCACCTCAACCCCGCCCACCTCAACCTTCTCATGCTCTCTCAGGGAGAGCGTGTCCCAAATTCCAAGCTGCTGTTTTGAGGAATGTTAAAAAAAATAATGCACTTTGTGACTTCAATAATAAATATGGCAGTGCCATGTTGGCAGTTTTTTCCATAACTTGAGTTGATTTATTTTGGAAAACCTTGTTACATTGTTTAATGCATCCAGCGGGGCATCACAACAAAATTAGGCACATTAATGTGTTAATTCCACAACTGTATATATCGGTGTCGGTTGATATCGGAATCGGTAATTAAAGTTGGACAATATCGGATATCAGCAAAAAAGCCATTATCGGACATCTCTAAAAAAAAAAAAAAAAAAGGCAAAGGTATTTAACATATATTTATAGTTCTGTCAGCTACTGAAATATAATTTAATACATACATTATTTCAAGAGCGATTGATAGCTCCATGAAAACTTAATGAAATCCAAATATAAGGATATAAAACCGTATGGCTGTGAAAACAGCCAAAGCTACATGCTAACGTTAGCAGCTAGTGGCGGCTACATGCTAACGTTAGCAGCTGGAATGTAAACAAGAGTTAAAAAGCCACACAACATGCTAATCTGCACGGGGTCGACTTCGTTCAATTTCTTCAATAAAAATCAATCGTAATCATCTCAGAAATTGCACACGTATACCTTCAATGAATGCAACTTTTATTTCCAACAATATGCGGCGATTAAACAGAAACAGAGCGTGTTTTTATTTCGTTTTACCTTAGATGTGTCACCATCGGATGTCTCCCGTTTCCTGCTACTTCTTCTTTTTCTTCATACTCGTCGTGTTTTCGGCATTAGCGCGTTACTGCCCCCTACTGTCTGAATGTGATATTACATCCTATACATGCCATTGGGTAGACAGTTTCGTCAGGGCAAACTGACACAAATTCCAACAAAATATGTTACAATAAAAATATCCATCCATCCATTCTACCGCTTATCCCTTTGGGGGTCGCGGGGGGTGCTGGAGCCTATCTCAGCTGCATTCGGGCGGAAGGCGGGGTACACCCTGGACAAGTCGCCACCTCATCACAGGGCCAACACAGATAGACAGACAACATTCACACTCACATTCACACACTAGGGCCAATTTTAGTGTTGCCAATCAACCTATCCCCAGGTGCATGTCTTTGGAGGTGGGAGGAAGCCGGAGTACCCGGAGGGAACCCACACAGTCACGGGGAGAACATATGCAAACTCCACACAGAAAGATCCAGAGCGCATATCGCAATTATTAACATTTTATTACAATGAAGTGATATAATGGTGGTAGCTTTGTTGTTGTTAAATCATATCAATAGGAATAAGATGTTTTTAAATGGATAATCCAGTGTTTTGAGTATTTACTATAGGGGTAAATAAAAGTACCAATGGTTGTCACACACACACTAAGTGTGATGAAATCACCCTCTGCATTTGATCCATCCCCCTCACCCCCTGGGAGGTGAGGGGAGCAGTGAGCAGCAGCGGTGGCCACGCCCGGGAATCGTTTTGGTGATTTAACCCCCAATTCTCAAGCAGGGAGGCAATGGGTCCCATTTTTATAGTCTTTGGTATGACACAACCTACCGATCTCAGGGCGGACACTGTAACCACAAGGCCACTGAGCAGGTCTCAGTGAGCATGTGGCACAGTCACTCGCTGTGTTGACACTGCACAGACACTGTTGCTGTTTCATGATGGCGTCATCTGTTGGATTTTTTTTTTAAAAGTCAACATTTAACCTGCAAATGAAAATAATAGTTAGCAAATATAATTGTTTTCTGCACAGATAGTTGTGCAGAAATGAATATGTAACATGAAACTCTGGTGAATGAGCCAAATAATAAACCAGGAAATAACATGTACCTTATTTCACGCTATAAGATTGAAATTATTCCACAATTCTGAATTTTCGGCTTGATGATGGCAACAAATACCGATGTGAAACGCAGGACGCCACTCTTCCGACCTCTTTCAGTATGAATGACCACTTGTTAACCGAAAGGAGCACTTTCTGATAGAGACAGTTTGCAGCTTCACATTCAAACTAAACTGCAGCTGTTTCGGTTGCTTGTGCTTTTTTTTTCTTGAAGTGACACACACACCGAGGCGTCAATGTGTTTCATAATACATCAATGTTTCAATGTCGTTGAACTCATCACTAATCAAACTTTATCGAATGAAATCAAACTTTATTTAAGCGCTTCTTATACATAACATAAATGCAAGACAAAGTGCTTATTAGCAATTCTCCGATGACCCACATACCCCATCATAACCCCAGCCCACACACACACACACACAATTAATGAATACATGGCTGAGTACAGAGGAGCCAGATGAAGAAATACTATCACATGAGCCACCTGCACCAGGAGATCATGAGACCATGGCCACAAGGCGTCGTGTGGGAGAGCGGTTTGCTGATGTCAACGTTGAGAATGGAGTGGCCCATGGTGGGGGTGGGGTTATGGTATGGGCAGGCGTATGTTATGGACAACAAACACAAGTGCATTTTATTGATGGCATTGTGAATGCACAGAGATACCGTCCCAAGGCCCATTGTTGTGCCATTCACCTGAGACCATCCCCTCATGCTGCAGCATGACAATGCATAGCCCCATGTTGCAAGGATCTCTGCACAAATCCTGGAAGCTGAAAACATCACAGTTCTTGCTTGGCCAGGATACTCACCGGACATGTCACCTGTTGAGCATGTTTGGGATGCTGTGGATCGGCGTATACGACAGCGTGTTCCAGTTCCTGCCAATATCCAGCAACTTTGCACAGCCATTGAAGAGGAGTGGACCAACATTCCACAGGCCACAATCAACAACCTGATCAACTCTATGCGAAAGAGCTGTGTTGCACTGGGTGAGGCAAATGGTGGTCACACCAGATACTGACTGCTTTTCTGACCCCCACACACACCCTCAATAAATCAAAACTGCACATTTCAGAATGGCCTTTTATTGTAACCTAAGGCACACCTGTGTAATGTTCATGCTGTTTCATCAGCATCCTGATATGCCACACCTGTGAGGTGGGATGGATTATGTTGGCAAAGACGAAGTGCTCACTAACACAGATTTAGACAGATTTGTGAACAATATTTTAGAGGAATATGTATTTTGTGTATATAGTAAAAGTTGTAGATGTTTCGGTTCAACTCTTGAAAAACGGGAGCAAAAACAAAAGTGTTGCGTTTATAATTATGTTCAGTTATACATATATATATATATATATTTCCCCAAAAAATGCGACTTATACTCCAGTGCGACTTATACTGTATGTTTTTTTCCTTCTTTATTATGCATTTTCGGCCGGTGCGACGTATACTCCGGAGCGACTTATAGTCTGAAAAATACAGTATATGTATACAGTACATATATATACACTACCGTTCAAAAGTTTGGGGTCACATTGAAATGTCCTTATTTTTTAAGGAAAAGCACTGTACTTTTCAATGAAGATAACTTTAAACTAGTCTTAACTTTAAAGAAATACACTCTATACATTGCTAATGTGGTAAATGACTATTCTAGCTGAAAATGTCTGGTTTTTGGTGCAATATCTACATAGGTGTATAGAGACCCATTTCCAGCAACTATCACTCCAGTGTTCTAATGGTACAATGTGTTTGCTCATTGGCTCAGAAGGCTAATTGATGATTAGAAAACCCTTGTGCAATCATGTTCACACATCTGAAAACAGTTTAGCTCGTTACAGAAGCTACAAAACTGACCTTCCTTTGAGCAGATTGAGTTTCTGGAGCATCACATTTGTGGGGTCAACTAATCGCTCAAAATGGCCAGAAAAAGAGAACTTTCATCTGAAACTCGACAGTCTATTCTTGTTCTTAGAAATGAAGGCTATTCCACAAAATTTTTTAGGTGACCCCAAACTTTTGAACGGTAGTGTATATATATATATATATATATATATATATATATATATATATATATATATATATATATATATATATATATATATATATATATATATATATATATATATATATATATATATATATATATATATATATATATATATATATTGTGTGTGTGTGTGTGGTCTGGCAATGCTTACTTAATGGGGACATCTCTCGGTCACCTTTACGGGACCTCTGACGGTATGGGGACAAAAAAACAGGTCCCCTAAAGGGAAACCTTTTTAAATGATATTCAGATCCATTCTGAAGATGCCTAAGTGATTTTTATGCTTTGGCCCATAAAACATGTTTACTGGTTAGTTTGAGTGTGAGACATTTGCACAGCAGCCCCCTCATCGGGCTGTAGCTGGTACATTTAAGTGGTGAAGCTTCCTATAAGAGGACAGCTGTAGTGCTGTATTCTGAGGATCATGTCATATTTAATTTGAACTTTTTTTTTTTTTTAATGGTCCTCACTAGTCACGTACAAATTTGTGTGAATTATGCCAAATT
Organism: Entelurus aequoreus; assembly: GCF_033978785.1. NCBI lineage: Eukaryota > Metazoa > Chordata > Actinopteri > Syngnathiformes > Syngnathidae > Entelurus > Entelurus aequoreus. The sequence continues at coordinate 31,220,302 of NC_084738.1, forward strand.
ATTTAAATTTGGTCCCCATGAACCGTGTTAACTCTTTTTCCCCAGGGTCCCCAGTAAGAATGATCAGCACATTACTTCATCAATCCAGAGATTTAAAGACGTGTATGAGCTAACTGGGCAGTGGCCATTTTACCAAAAGAAAAAGTATGCCTCCACAACCTGTAGAAAGGGTGGTCCCCACAAGTGATCATCAAAAACATGGTCCCTATTACAAATGATAACCAGTATGTGTGTGTGTGTATATAGAGGGAGTAAATATATAAGAAATAATTTAGCATGACTAATAAGAAAAAAGGCAGTATCTACATTGCTGCTTTATTTGTATTTGATCCATACAGAACATTGTAATTATGTGATGTACAATTTTCTGACAATTCTAGTTTTAAAGTTGGTTATATGGTGAAAAAGTAATTAGCTACTCTTGATTTGACTAACACACACAACCTTCTCACTGCCTTTTAACTTGATGCCCTCTCTCTCCAGGCAACAGTGATGGCATGCTGCCTTTCAAAATGGGGCTTTTTTTTTTTTTTTTTTAGCATGTGCGTCACAGGCTTTTGTCCGGTTAATGGCGAGGTCAAAAATGATAGTTGGTCATCAGCAATGACAACAATAACTTTTGCAAAGCAACATATATCTCTATATGTTCTTAAAAAACATAAAATGCAATACTGAATGACCAGAGTTTGCCCTTCACTACATTGTGTCTGCTTTTACAACATGCTAATGAGCAACGTGGGCCTCTGTCCTCTCCACTTCTATAGATGTTGCTGAGAGACAAAGTAGAAGTCACCCGGGCGATCAAAGAGCAGACATCAACATAACTCAGTGTGCATTCAGGCGGAGGCTCACAGAAGTTTGCAAGTGAGAGCAAGTAAAGACGTAGGAAAATCAAAATATAGGACGAACATGTTACTTTTTAGGCACTGAGGGTGAGACTTGTTTGGATTGAGGGTGATGCGTCTCTCCTCTCGTGCAAATGGAAGTCATGCACGCTCCACAGAGGCAAGCATGGAAGATTCTTTGTGTGGTTTTGATCAGCACAGCAGGAGGTGAGAAACTGAATTTGTCCTTACAGCTTGAGTTGAACTTCATTGTGCTGGTTTGTGACTCAGTTGGGAAGTTCAATGTTTGCAGCTGGGTTTATATATTTGCATATTTGACCACAAAATGTAAATGTCTGTGTTGCTAATGTCTAAATATTGTAGCATTCAATTAACACTTCGTCCTATACTGTCCTGCCTTTATCGCTGTTAATTGATCCTGGACATGACCGTGATTAATTAGTTTCCACCAAGTATGAATCATTAATTATACATCAAATATTTTCATAGCTAGAGTATAACAAATTGTTCACTGCCTTCTAAATATTTATTTTCAACATTATGTGAGCCTTCTAGACATGAAATAACAGCCTTTAGTCACATTTACACTCTTTTAATCCAATATAGCATTTCTACCTGAGGCTGAGCCAGTCAGTGGCCACGATACTGAGCAGTGGTTTGGTCTCCTCTAAAAGTTAAAGTTAAAGTACCGATGATTGTCACACACACACACACACACACACACTAGGTGTGGTGAAATTATTCACTCTAGTGGCCAATACTACTGTAGTATTGATATTTTTAGTTCATTCAACCATTTTCATGCTTGAATTAATTTAGGACAAACATTTTTTAGAATATTTATCAAAAAAAGTGTGGATGTGGTGAAGCGTGATGTGCTAAGGGGTGACTGTATATTCAAAATAATAACTATACCTGTTTGTGTACTTAAACTGTTATTAACTTTGGTTTAAAACTTGTAATATTAAATGTAACTACATTTGCAAGGTTTTTGATTTTGATTTTTTTAATTTAAATATTTATCAGCCCTAAACATTAAAAGGCCACTCATTCAAAATTTGAGTTGGGAAGTTCTATTCTAAGATATTAAAAAATCATTTTTGAAATCATATTTGTACTGTAATGATAAACACTTGGGTGAATCGTGAGAAGTTGCTATGATTATTTATTTATTTGACAAAAACATGTGTAAGAAATTGCTATGAAATGGAAGATTAGACAAGCGCTGCTTCTTCCTACTCCTTTGTGGACACATTTTAATCAGAAATTGGAATTATGTGATGTACCATATTGTACATGTATGTTCCAATTAAGTCAAACCATAATCAGTAAGACTAAAAACTGGTAAAATATAATTTCCATTAATTGTATTCAATTTAAAAGTGTTCAATTTCTTGTCCTTTTCATTCCATATTAATTCAAGTCAAGTTATCCACAACCTCTTTCTATTAACCTTACTATACTTTATTCTTTCCTTATTGAAAACACAGAAAGTGAGCAAAGTGGTAATTGCTGTGATTAGATGAATCTAGATCTGCTTCTTCCTACTCCTTTTCAGACAATGTCGAGTTTTGCAAGTATAAACATGCGATGCTCCTTTAACTTTGTTTAGCGTGCTCAAAATAAAACAAAACAACATCATTATCAGTAGCTTTCTTCACTGATTGGCTGGGAAATAACACGCAAGTAAGTTCATATGCATTAAATATAGTTCATGGCCTTTAAGGCAAACATACTCACTGCAAATTGTGTGTTTTGTCATATAACATAATTTTGTGTACTAATTACCTGTTAGTCTCGTTAATATTTTTTTGTAAATATATATATATATATAGAACATTTAACATTTTGCAATAATATAACTTTATTAAAGGATAACTGCACATTTGACAGAGCCTGGTAATTATGCTAAACATTGACTTCCTTGTGTGTGACTAAGGGCACCTTGCAGAAGACGTTCCCTGTCCAAAAGGTGGACAGATCCACCTGCCGAGTCTGCGATGCTTCTGGCTCTCTAAAAAAGCGTCCACGTGGTCCGAAGCTTCGGATTCTTGTCAGCAGACTCATGGCGGAGACGTGGCAGCTGCTGACACTTTGGACCTGCAGGACTTCCTCCAGCACTCCTTCTCTGTGTAAGTACACAAAGTACACTACTGCATGGACTCTGTCTCAGATGTGTGAGCTGGAAACAAGTGAATTGAATTATATTTATATAGCGCTTGCCTTTTCTCTAGTGACTCAAGAGCGCTTTTACATAGTAAAACCCAATACCTAAGTTACATTTAAACCAGTGTGGGTGGCACTGGGAGCAGGTGGGTAAAGTGTCTTACCCAAGGACACAACGGCCGTGACTAGGATGGCGGAAGCGGGGATCGAACCTGGAACTCTCAAGTTGCTGGCACGGCCATTCTACCAACCGAGCTATACCGCCCCAATTGTGGATAATACAAAACAATTGTGGGTAATACATATCTTTTAACATTATAAGTGCCAAAATAATACATCCTTTTTTGAGACACTTGTTATTAAGTCAATCAATAAACTTTGATTGCCAAAGACATGCACCTGGGGATAGGTTGATTGGCAACACTAAATTGGCCCTAGTGTGTGAATGTGAGTGTGAATGTTGTCTGTCTATCTGTGTTGGCCCTGTGATGAGGTGGTGACTTGTCCAGGGTGTACCCCGCCTTCCGCCCGAATGCAGCTGAGATAGGCTCCAGCACCCCCCGCGACCCCAAAAGGGACAAGTGGTAGAAAATGGATGCATGGATGATTGATATTATTCAACAATAATCATAATTTCACAAGATATAATATTTATTTCCATTAATACATTATAACATGAATATAAAAGGGATGCCTGCTCAGGGACACACAATGACATTTCCATATACCCTGTTACTTGCATGCCAAAGTGCAATTCTGGGAGGCTGCCTGTCCTGCCAGAACACCGGCTCGGATTTGAGAGCAAGCTGCAATGAGCATGTTGTCTATCCACAGTGCGAAGCGGCTTCTAAAATACTAAACCTCACCGCCATTGTGAAAAAAACAAACAAACAAAAAAGTTTATTCCAAGTAATATTATCACTGGAGGATTAGAGAAACAAGAATGGCCAAGTACGCTATAAACGCACACACACACACACACACACACACACACACACACACACACACACACACACACACACACACACACACACACACACACACACCACACACACACACACACACAACGAGCAGGACGACACGAAAAGCTAACAACCACTAAAACGTCAATGTAAAGTAGGGATGATCCATTCAGATGTTGATACCTAGTATAGTATCAGTATATAAATAATACTAAAGTGATTCAATGGACATTTTTCTAGTTCTTGTCATTATTACAAAGTATTTTTTGGTGTTTTTTGTTATTGTTACCAAACTCAGGTCTGGATAAAAGAAGAGTTTAAATGGGAACCAATAGTATTTTTTGTTTATTTATTGTGCACTAACCACTTTATTTCGTTTAAAAAAAACTGTATGAAGCATTCAACAAAAACAAATGTAATGCATCATGTGATCAACAACAATATTATCAAATTCTAAATTGAAAGATGTAAGAATGTGTTTGCTTGAAGTACTTGCTATTAAACATTGTCTCTACTATAATCTATTAGATCGAATCAGACATAGCATCTAAAACGTTGATTGGGACATCCCTGATATAACATAATATATACAACATAGTGTAGTGTATACTATAAAACATGTTCTTGTCCTCCAAAGTGAGGAGAAAAAAAGAAAAATATTTCCCTTCAGCTGATGTTATTTGTCTCAGTTGCCGAAAGTCCTCAGATGCCCACCGTTTTAAAAACATAATTAACTGCCACTTCTGTTCTTTATGGTCAGGGAGAGCACGGTGTGGGTTTGGCTGAAGGGAGCAAGCGCAGGAGGACCAAACCTTGGTGGGTTTGTGGAGTCCGCAAGAGATGGCGACGTCGGTGAGAAACTCGGAGAATGTCCTCAGATGGCACTGGGAAGAGCTGGAGAATGGAAGGCAATCCCTTGTAGTCAACAGCATCGCTTTTTATGTGAAAACCGCTTGGATGGTAAGCGTCAGTACAAATACTTTCTGTTTCAAGGATTATTCTTACTCACGATAACTGCCTTGATGTGCTTTTGTTCATGTCTTAGAATATTTACCAGACCTGGACAGTTACCTTGTAGGAGTGGTTCTGATGACTGGCATCTACCATCAGTTCCAGATTGACTCCCTCCTTACTCTACCAGACAGTGAACAATTTGTAGTGGAGGTCAGTAAAATGTCCAGTTTTTTTCAATACGTATTTTATATTTAATACAGACCACTGATTAGGGATGGGTACTTTTCACATATTGACCGATACCCAAATCGATACAGGTACTCAATGTAATCTGTGTGTTCATGTGTTACTAAATGTTATTTGTTAATTAGTAAAGTTTCAGTTTGTTTTATTTAACACCTAATTGAGCTGAGAATGATAAATGTTAACTTTTAGATATATTACTGTTTCAGTGTTCTCTCCTTTTGTTTACTTTCTTGTTGCTAGGTGTGCTAGGTTTAATGATTAACGTCCCCACCTGTTGCCGCCACTAATCACTCCCTTTTATATACCCATGTCACCATGCCAGTCCTTGCGGGATTTTTGTTCACCACAGGCCACTGTTTACGTTGTTGCTAGCTCTTGCTAATATTACTTTTCATATTTTTCATGCTAGGTTAAGCTTTGCCTTGGGCATCTTGTGCACATCCAGACGTCACGCTGTTTGTTTTGTCTTTTTGCCCTGCCATTGAAAGTAAAAGGTTGTTACCCGCATGCTGCTTCTTCCGCTTCCTGTCATTCCACTTCTACTGAGGAAACAACCATTGCAAATATGCAAACCAAACACAACACTGAATCTCATCAGTTTCCATTCCAAGACATTAGATGGCAGTCGTGTATGGACTATGATGTGTTGCCTAGTCTGGAAGTAGTCTTTGCCATTAAAACGAATGTGTAAAATGAATATATATATATATATATATATATATATATATATATATATATATATATATATATATATATATATATATATATATATATATATATATATATATATATATATATATATATATATATATATATATATATATATGTAGGCATGCATGCTTTGGAGCCCCTGCCTCGTAAGAAAATACTGTTTGCCTTGCTGCCCTTCCAACTTGCCTTGGTGCCCTAAAATATGAGCCCTCTTTTAAGGCAACACTTGCCTTGACCTTAAAAAGTAACAATTCGAGGCCTGGTACCGTTTGATTTTACATGAATCGTTACGCGGTGGTACCAACAGAAGTCGGGGGTACCTATAAAAATACAGAATACCAATCCCTGGTATCGATAGACTAATCTCGATCACCTAATGCATTGTTGTGTGAATTGGAATCAGACAATAATAGTCGAAGGGTTTTCACTGCAAGTATAACTGTGGATGTTCTCATTCATCAAGGTCATTGTATTCTCAGAGCATTCAATTTATGGCAACTGGACTATTCAGTTTGTCTTAGAAAGTGTTTCGCCTGTCATCCAAGTAGGCTTCATCAGTTAGCTTGGTCAGATCGAGTAAGACTGACCTGATCGGACTTTTAACAGAGTTCTGAATATTGATTTTTGTCCACAGATGCAGTTGTTTCCAGGTCTGTGGTTCAGCCATGCAGGTCAACTTACATCTCTGGAACTTGTGGTCCAGCCCGGCCCAACTGCCTCCCTGGCCCGCGTTCAAATCCTTCGACCCTATTGCAGCCCCAGCCAACACCTCGTACCTCCAGGTGCACCAGACTGCACCATTTATTTGTAAATATCTGTTGATCGATCACAAACAAATTACTTTGCTCCTTTAGGTTGCCGCTCGCTCCTGAATCCGTTCAGCTGCTGCTCAGTGGCTCCGCTGTGCAACACAACAGGAGGTTGCAGTGTGGGCCAGTACTGGTGTCACATTCTAGAAGCTTGTCTCCCCAACAGCAGTCCATGTAGTCCCTACATCTCAGCAGCAGGGGTCCGACGCTTTGCGTTACCACCCAGATACTCATCGATTCCTCCTTTTTACCACTTGGTAGCAGACTTACCTTTGAGAATAAGACCCTTGGCAGACCTGGAAATTTTAAGCGTGAGTAAGCAAATACAAATATTAGTCTATATTAGTCTATAGTCGCGCAGTACAGGGGTTAGTACATCTGCCTCACAATACGAAGGTCCTGGGTTCGATCCTGAGCTCTGGATCTTTCTGTGTGGAGTTTGCATGTTCTCCCCGTGACTGTGTGGGTTCCCTCCGGGTACTCTGGCTTCCTCCGCCTCCAAAGACATGCACCTGGGGATAGGTTGATTGGCAACACTAAATTGGCAACACTAAATTGGCCCTAGTGAATAAATGTGAGTGTGAAAATTGTCTGTCTATCTGTGTTGGCCCTGTGATGAGGTGGTGAGTTGTCCAGGGTGTACTCTGCCTTCCTCCCGCTGGGATAGGCTGCAGCACCCCCCGTGAGCTGTAGAAAATGGATGGATGGATGGATGGATACTCTACAGTCCAGTAATTTCACCTGGGGGGTCGCGGTGTACTGCTAGAAACACGCGTGTGACCCTGGGAACATGCTTTATCCGTGTCATGCAGTATCATGCTTCATCTCGCTTCAAAAAGTCATGCACGACAAAATGTGCTCATGGTAGCCATTCATGCTGGCTTCCTTATTTTGATCAAACCAAAAAAAATCTCGTCAAATTTTAGTTTTTTGTTTGTTTTGTAGATTAAACTGTTTTAAATATTATGCTCCTGAGTTAATGTTGCTGATGAATTCAAATGTATTACAATTAATTGTTAATCTAATTAAATTTTTCAGTATTAAATGGTAGATGCTGGTCAAAAAATGTTTCGTTTAAAAGATTTTTTTTTTTTAATTCAGGAAAATTGATGCACTTTAAATCTTTTCTGTTAAAGACGAAAAACAATGTTTATAAAGTTAATCATATTTTGTAATTTGATCTATATTTCTTTTTTGTTATATGTTTTCTTTAATGTTGATAAAGATACAATGTTATGCAGAGGTGTACTTATAACAATTTTTTTTGACTTATAACGATATTCTCTACTGCTCGCTAGTGTTACCATATCTGAGTTACTGTGTAGAAATATGGAGAAATAACTACAAAAGTACACTTCATTCACTAACGGTGTTACAAAAAACATCAGTTAGAATAATACATAATGTTGGATATAGAAAACATACAAACCCTTTATTTATTGAATCCAAAATACTCAAATTCCATGACATAGTGAATTTGCAAACAGCTGAAATTATACACAAAGCAAACTATAACCTGCTACCCAAGAATATACAACAATTCTTCTCAAAAAAAGAGGAGAAATATAATCTTAGAGAAAAATGTAATTTAAAACATTTGTATGCACGTAAAACACTTAAGACCTTCAGTATATCAGTATGTGGAATTAAATTATGGAATGGATTAAGCAAAGCAATCAAACAATGTACTAATATGATCCACTTCAAGAAACTCTTCAAACCTAAAGTGTTTACAAAGTACAAAGAAGAAGAACCACGAAAAACATTCTCAATTTATTTCATCCATCCATTCATCATTCTCAAAGTAATCTTACTTATCTCATCATATGAAATATGACTTACTTCACCAATTATTATTTTTAAATTATTACTATTATTTATTTATTTATTTTTATTGTGATTACTTATGGAGTATATTGTGAATAAATTGTGAACAGGAAGTGAACAAAAAGTTTTAGCAACTGTTATGTAAAGAAAAGGGGTAGGATTAAATAAGCTCTGCTTCTTCCTACTCCTTTTCGGACATGTTGAAAAGAGAAACTGGAAATTGTGATGTATCATGTTGTATGCTTGCATGATTGAAATAAACTCAAACTCAACTCAACTCAACTAAATTTTGTAGAGAAAAAAACCCATAATTTAAACCTGCACCACTTTTGTACTTGTTATTAATTGTACAGTCTTAGTAAATCACACGCATTTTTTCTTAATTTGTGCACACTATTCAGCACCTGTTGTTTGGACTATTAGCAGATCTGGTGGTGTTCACAGTGGTGGTCTACAACCATGTATTTACTCTTGTTCCTTACCGCAGGTGCTTCTTCCAAAGGAAGCCATCATGGTGTACCCCGATGATATTGTCGCCATACAACACACTCGTAAACCTGGGACTTTCCTGCATTGCCTTTCCAACGAGGCGTCCTTGAATTCACCATGGCGACAAAGTTACCTGTCTCTGCGGGGGACGGAGTGGGAGGGCTGGTGGGAGGGAGGTCTTACTTCTATGCCCGCAGGCGGCCACTGGGTGGATGGCGTTGTGTGCAATGTGAGACTGCTGTACGCAGACACCCTTCACGGTACCGAGGAGATGTTTGGCCAGGCAGAAACAACCACCTCCTCTCACATGGAAGCCCTGACGCCGAGTGTGAGCTCTACATTTGGGCTGAGCATCATCCACCCTCCTTTGGATGAAAATAACCGCATCCACCTTCAAATTAACACCCCAACTGTTATTGTTGTCAAAGTTCTAAGGGGAGAGAACGCCAGGTGCTCATGGTCCGGCCCCGTGCTCCAAACCGGACTCCGCTTCAGTCCATCTTGCACAGAAGCCCTGCCTGAATGCAAGGGCCAGTCTGGGGACGCATGGTTCTCCTCCGTGACGCTGGTCCTACCCTCAGTGGGGGTTGAGACGCTGAACATCCGTGTGACGGATGACGTTGGTTCTCAGAGTTTGAATGTGACGATCTGTGGCTATGAAGGAGTGTCAGGGCTCAGCGTGGAGCCAAGTGAGCACCAGAGGATGCTAGTGGACATCCCTCAGGTAACAAAATGAATTTCAGTCAGTCTCATCCACTTGAAGTCCTTTACATATTCTCATATTACATTACATATTCTTTTATTACCTTAGTCTTTTTCAGCCAAAGTAGAGAGCGGCTCATCAGTTACATTCTCCTGGGTGATTGACAACCTGGAGACGTTTGCGTATGAAGGAGAATCTTACAGTGTGGTCTTCAAGAAAGCGGCTGAGTACAAGCTCAAGGTAACCCTGTAACATGTAATACATTTCCACCTCATTATGTAATAACGCAACTTTTGTAATAATCAGCTGCATTTCATAATCAAATTATTTAACTTTTGTTTTTTTTTGGCGCATTTTAACTTGTTACATATTGCATCTATCTGTCTTGGCCTTGCGATGAGGTGGCGACTTGTACCCTACCCTGCCTTCCGCCCGAATGCAGCTGAGATAGGCTCATACTTGCCAACCCTCCCGAATTTTCCGGGAGACTCCTGAATTTCAGTGCCTCTCCCGAAAATCTCCCGGGACAACCATTCTCCCAAATTTCTCCCGATTTCCAGCCGGACTTAAGGCACGCCCCCTCCAGGTCCATGCGGACCTGAGTGAGGACAGCCTGGTTTACGTTGTATTGCGCACCCTGACGGCAAGTGTGGGAGTCTTTTTTTTTTTTTTTTAAACCTTTATTTATAACATTCAACATTTACATACAATCCAAAAAAATAAAATAATCAGAACAAGTACAGAAACAGTACAAAAACAGTACAAAACAGCACCAGGGGGTTGTAAATTCAATAAAGTAACTAAAGAAGAATGCAATATATATATCTATATATATCTATATATATATATATATATATATATATGCTCACACAAGTTCTGTAAATAATCCAAATTTGTAGCACAGCATCATTGTTTTCACAGCTTTTTGGTTGTTAGAGATAGAGAGTGTTTTAATGTAGAGTTCTAAATCTTTTTTAAAGGCACAAAAAACAGGTCGGGTATTGAGAAACTTACATTTGTGAATATAAAACTTAGCCAATAGTATAATGAGGTTGCTAAGGTAAAATTCATTTTCAAATTTTTTTCATATAGTGTTAATCCAAATATCACATCTTTAAAACAAGGCACAAATTTGTCATGGGCAAGTGTGGGAGTCGGTTCTGAAGTATGAAGTAAAGAGACGTAACTTCATCACCTCGCCTGGTTATTGTTACACTGCCCATACCTATGCTCCTTCAAAGGCTGTGCTACTGGCTGCAAAGCATTGCACTTTCAAATACAACAATGAGTAGAAAGGAGTGTTATGTGTGTATATGTGTAAATAAATAAACACAGAAATTCAAGTATTTATTTTATTTATAAAATAAAATACATATATATATATATATATATATATATATATATATATATATATATATATATATATATATATATATATATATATGTGTATATATATATATATATATATATATATATATATATATATATATATATATATATATATATATATATATATATATATATATATATACACATATATATATATATATATATATATATATATATATATATATATATATATATATATATATATATATATATATATATATATATATATATATACCCGGTAGCTAGAATTCACTGAAAGTCAAGTATTTATTTTATTTTATAAGAAATACTTGAATTTCAGTGAATTCTAGCTATAAATATATTACCCCCCCCTTAACCCCGCCCACCTCCCGAATTTGGAGGTCTCAAGGTTGGCAAGTATGGATAGGCTCCAGCACCCCCCGTCACCCCGATAAGGACAAGCGGTACAAAATGGATGGATGGATGGATGGATGTTACATATTGCAAAAGTTATAAAAAATGAAGGTGCTGGCACATTTTTTAATACAATTAAACAATTTGGTGCATTATGTAATTAATGCTTTTATTAGAAAAACTATCACAGTAGCACATTGCATCAAACTATTACTATTTTAATCCCAACATTTTTGAAAAACAAAATCATCATTGATGAAATAGATTATATTTTCCGTTTCCAATATGTTTTTGGGCCCCCCATACTTCTGAAAGGCCCCCCATCCCACCCTATACCCAACATTGCCGCCCCATACACACATACTTGCTATGTTTACATTCACTAAAAAACTCATTATTGCATGGATTTTCTTGAAACCAGCTTTTTAAAAACTTTAATTATATTTTTTTTATTGATGGGATTAACATATCTAGACCATATCTAGAGAAACGCTAATTTGGGTTTAGATTTGAAAAAAAAGTGTTAAAAAAAAGCCAACAAATTTGATATAAAATGGCCAGAATATGAATTTAAATTATCTTGTAACCTGTCCTCATTCACTTAAATATGATTATAAATCTGTTAAACTACCTTTTACTTCAGTGTGCAAAATTAGTTGATACGTGTAGGATTATAATCACTGGATGATACAAATAAAAATAATACATGATTATATTATTATTAGTGTATATTCTTGGAAATACGGCTCCCCTTTCTTTAAAAACGTGTGTAGCCTCTGTTTCTAATTTTAATCAAAGGTCCTTGAACGCACCACAGTTATGGGCAATAAGATTCAGAAATGAAACCTGTACATAACTTTCTCTTATACTGACACACGTGGATGTGTGGATATGCTCACCTTTTTTTCTATCACCTCATCCTTGTTAAAAATGGTGGTGCCATGTGTGAATGCTTAAATGTGATCTTTGATTATGTTATGACGTCTGTGTTGAGTGAAGTGTTGCATGCTACGTTTGCCGCTATGCAGGTGGAATGAACCATTTTGTATTTTCGATTGTGGGGTGTAGTCTTAGACGTTCTTTGTGTGATTCAAGCAACCTTATTATTCAATTTTGGAATAACTTTTGCAATATGTAACGAGTTATTAAGAAATGTGTCAAAGTTTGTTAAGAAAATAGTTTAATAAAATGATTACAAAATGCACTATGCACATGATGCATTGTTACAAACCCGTGTTGTCCTATTGATTCTCATCAATCTGCGATTGGCTGGCCATCAGTATACCTTGCCCCTCGCCCAAAGTCAGCTGGGATAGGCTCCAGCTGGACAAGCAGTATAGAAAATGAATGAATGCATTCTAATTAATTCAATTTCTGCTGCTTATCTCGTTCCGGGTCATGGTTGAGAGCTGCAGCCTATACTAGATGAATGGCCTTATTTAAACCTAATGTATTAAAATAGTTTTTTATTTGTGTCCTAGGTAACTGCATCCAATCCTGTGAGCTCCCAAAACAAACAACTGATCCTGATTGCAGATGAAATGACCCCACTGGGAGAGCCAGAGTTCCTATTTGCCAGGCAGGTTGTAGCTGTGGGTGATACACAGCTCTACACTCTCAGGGTGAAAGTGGACATCGCTTTGTCAGCCACCTTCAGGTACACTCATCAGGAACTGCATTACATATATTAATACGACCTAATACAATCACTATATCAACAATATGCCTTAGAGATAAGACTGCTTTAAATTGCTTTAAATTTATCAACACCTATTCATACATATCTCAGTGGAGTTTTACACCAATAGCCTATGCATGTGCATGTGTGCATTTTCCTTAGGTTGTAATTGAACCAAGCAGGACAATAAAGGCAAATACTACCTGACATATATTTGCATGTATGCCTAGTAGATGGGATTTTGGAGATGGTAGCAGCAGTGTTATCCATACCGAGCCTGCTCCATGTGAGACACTGGAGGGGCTTGTGGACCGAAGGGAGAAGCAAGTGTACGTGCAGCACTCTGTGAACTTTACCTATTTTACGCAAGGTAAACACTCTTACTATGAGACCTTTCTCAACGGTTAATAAGTCATTTCTTTGTCTTGGTCTTCACAGCCCTCAGCCTTGCCATTTGAATTGAGTCTTATTCTTTTATCAACACAATTTTCAGAAGCAGTATAATTTGTTTGTCTACAACTGAAACAAAAAATGTCATTACTATGATTTGAAAATTTCTTATTTCAACAACTGTCGGTGGTTTTCGAACAAATCCGGCAGGTGCTATTGTAACTGTCATTGTCCTTTATAACAGTGCCCTCACTTCACCATGGCATCATAACGGTACAGGTTAAAACATAAACAGAATGAATGAGAATAGCACTAATAGAGTGCAGACCTCCACCAGTCCTTCCATCCCAAAAGTAAGAAAGTCCTGAATCCAGACAGTTATCCGAATCAGTTCTAAAATGTAGACACTTGTTTCTTAACCAATTTCTGACATTTCCTGAAAGTTTAATCAAAACGTGCCCATAACTTTTTTCGTTTTCTACATTGGAATGAAAGAAACAGAATATACATTTGAAATGTGTTGACATACACAGATACACACCCGCCACAGACACATTTTGTTTCTCTAAATATGGTCCCAGAGTTTAAATAATGGCCTAGGTCTGATCTTGTCAGTCGTCATCTTCGCACACACACATACACACATGCACACACACACGCACACACACACACACAACACACACACACACACACACACACACACACACACACACACACACACACACACACACTCACACAAGTTGAGATTGGTAACATAAATGCAAGTTAACATAGTAGAAAATATCTGGATCAGCCCCAAAATGTAATGACTTGTTCCTTATCCCATTTCAGACATATACTGAAAGGTTAATGTCAATCTGTCCATAAATTTTAGGGCTATAGGTAGAGAACTTTTTGGGCTATAGGTAGAGAGGTAAAGAATAAATGGTGTGTTTTTCCTTTTGCGCAGGTGACTACACTCTTCAAGTGGAAGTCTCTAACAAATATGAAAAACAGCAAAAGTCTACCAAGATATGCATCCGTCCCTTGTTAAAACAGCTGTTCCTTGACTCCGCCCCTCTGGTGCCAATTGTGGACCGGACTTTCCGCTTGGAAGCTACCACTGATCCTGCCTCCAACAACATCGTCCTCACATGGGATTTTGGTGACAAGTCCAAAGCTGTCCAAGGCACCGATCACAAAGTTGAACACGTCTTTAAATCTGCTGAAGTTTACAACATCACTCTGTGTGCCAACAACTCTCTTTCTGTGCTCAACACCTGGCTCGTGGTGGAAGTTATGGAGGAAATATCCAGGCTAAGTGTCAGTAACGACGGACCAAGCGAGTTGGGCTCTGTTACAAAGTTAAGGGCAAAAGTCGCAACTGGTACGGCACTTATTTGGGATTTTGACTTTGGTGATGGGTCGAAACTGGGAAACTTGACAAATGGTACAGTTGATCACGTATATGATTTTCCTGGAAACTATACAGTGGGGGTAACTGTCTCTAATTCTGTCAGCCATGCTCAGCATTTTATCAGCGTGGCTGTATATGAATTGGCTGTAGTTGGAATGCTGCCTGCCGAGTGTATCATTAGTGGTAGGAACACAGAGTTTACTGCTTTGGTCAGTGGAAATGTATCCATGCTGGCTTTCCATTGGCTATTTGGTGAAGAATTGCCTGTAGTTGTTGTGGAAGGGCGATCCACAGCCACACACAATTTTTCTAGCCCAGGAGCTTACAGTGTTAGCTTAACGGTGCATAGCTGTAATAGCACCGTGTCATACAATAGCACTGTCTGTGTGGAAACACCAGTAGCTCGCATGTCACTGCAGTCATCTCGTCATATAGCAGCTGTTGGAGATAACGTATGCTTTAGTGTGTTGTTTTCTGTAGAAGAGTGTAAGGGTTGTCAGTTTGAGTGGTTCAGCAGCTCTTCCAGTCAAGCCGCGGTGACAGAAACTGCCCTGAAGTGTTTTACCTTCCGAGACGAAGGAGTTCAGGAGGTATATGTCACTGTGAGTAATAAAGTGAGCAGCAAAACGGCCAATACGAGCATCATCGTTCAGACACCTGTCAGTAATTTCTCTGTGGTGCGAGGTAGTGAGACGGTGACAGTCAATACATCAGCCTCATTTTGGGTGGCCAGTTGTTCTGGCAGCAATGTGTCAGTGCAATGGGATTTTGGTGATGGTTTTCAAGCAGAACAGAAGCAACATGTTTTACATGTGTTTACGGCAACGGGTGATTACACTGTGAATGCCACTGCCTTTAATGCAATAAGCCAGGAATCTGTGACACTAAAAGTGACTGTGTTGCATCCTGTTTCAGACTTTAGCCTTCAAACCAACCAGCCTTACGGTGTGGTTGGGGAAGAGATCCATATTAGAGCAGTTAACAGTGATAATAGCAGCACTACCTACTCTTGGACTGTGGATGGCTTAGCGACACCCCAGCAAGGAACCTCTCAATTTAAATTTGTTTTCCCCAAAGCTGCAGTATATCAAGTACGAGCAATATCACAAAATATGGTAAGCAGACAGCAGGCAACCATTTCAGTTGAAGTCTTTGAGAGAATAGAAGGCCTTAGCTTTGATTGTCCAAAATTAACAAACATGACATACTTACCAACTCAAGAGGAAGTGATGTTTGTTGCTACAGTCACAAGAGGCTCCGATGTTAAATATCGGTGGCTTGCTGCACAAAGTGAAAGGAAGCTTCAAATGGCAGCAGGAGAACATTTTAACTTGGTCGTTGAAAGTCCTGGAACGCTATCAATTCAGTTAAATGCCTCTAACAATTTGGGCAAGACCACCAGCATGGCTTCTGTTGTGGCTGTAGAACGTGTAAGAAGTGCACACATAACCACACAGTCACATATCATGGCAGTGGGGAAGTTGATTAATATTTCGGTATCTGTCCTTACTGGTTCGGACCTCAAGTATTTTTGGTTTGTAGACCCCAATCTTCCATCCATTGAGACACACACTTCCTATCTTCTTCACAGGTTTTCAAGCCCAGGAGATTGTTTTGTCCAAGTTGTAGTTCAGAATGCCCTCAGTCAGAGTAAGGACACCAAGATTTTTATTGTACAAGAGGAGGTAGAAGAGGTGGACTTTAGAATAGATGACAAGATGTTTCCGTTTTATATAAGCACAGATGCTTTTGTGTCATTTCAGGGTGTTGCCCACAAAGGTAGTGATCTGCAATGGTTTTGGAAAATAAGGGATGTCATGACTGACATTTTTGACAGGACCAACATAACTTTTATCTACATTTTCCCCCGTGAAGGTATTTACAAGGTGTCTTTAAATGTCTCCAATGCAGTAAATTGGCAAGAAGTTTCACAAAATGTGTTTGTCCAGGATAAAATTGAAGGTCTCATTTTGAACATTAGCAAACACACTCTCTGCACAGGTGAAGCTGATACCTTTAGGTCAAACATCAGCAAAGGAAGTAATGTAAGCTATGGTTTAACATTTGAAAGTAAAAACTGGAAGCATAGTCAGGATTTGGTTGAGGGAATGTTTATGACATCAAGCCTTCCAACAGGGACACATTTTGTTAAACTTAAAG
The DNA here is from genome assembly GCF_033978785.1 of Entelurus aequoreus. Taxonomy (NCBI): domain Eukaryota; kingdom Metazoa; phylum Chordata; class Actinopteri; order Syngnathiformes; family Syngnathidae; genus Entelurus; species Entelurus aequoreus. Next base: position 31,237,402 of record NC_084738.1, read on the forward strand.
CTTGGAATCAGGTCAGTCGTGCACAGGTGTCAAACCAAGTTCAGATCATTGAGAATATTCAAACTTTGCAACTTTTACGTCCTTCCCAGCATGCCATAGAGGCTCTGAAAGAGAGACGTTTTGTGGTGGATGAGCAAAGTGGGTTTCCAGTCAATTATACTTGGATATTTAACATAGATGGTACTAAAATGGTGCTCACTGGAAAAGAAGCTGACTTTACTCCACCATTAGGTGGTTTGTTATCAGTCACTGTGGTCGCAAGCAATGGCGTCTGCTCCAAGATGCTAAACAAGACTCTGACAGTTGAATGGCCTGTTGAGGAGGTTCAGGTTGTTTGTCACTCTGATCGGATATTTACTGGGCATGTTGTGACATTTTCGGCGAAAATTAATGGAGGGACCAACCTTCGGTACTTGTGGGGATTTGGGGAGACTGTTGAAGATTTGCATTTTGGTACAGTCAATCATACGTTTGGCAAGGCTGGGGTATACATTGTTACGGTCAACATCTCCAACAGTGTGAGCCACGTGTCCAAACAACTACCCATAAAGGTGGAGGTGTTGAAGTGTTCTAGTCCTCGAGTATCTCTCATCCAGAGCCAGACAACGATCTTCAAATCTAGAATGGCTTTATTCGAAGCCAATGTGGACATGAACTGCTCTGACTACAAAGCTTCATACCAATGGGCCATGTTCAGACTATCAGACAGTCCAAATGGAAATATCACCAGAAACCTTCTCAATAGAACAACTTCACCTTTGCTCTTGCTTCCAAAGCATTCTCTCAAAGTTGGGGAGTATTGCCTTCTATTCACAGTTTCACTCCAAGGAACTCCTCTTCTCGTGCAACAAAGCACCACAGTCACAGTACTTCACTCCCCGTTGGTGGCTGTCATCAAGGGAGGTTCACATCGACTCTGGCCGAGTCTCAGTGATCTTTTCCTGGATGGAAGTGGGTCTCACGATCCTGATGCTGATCCAGGAAGAGAGGATACGCTCCAATACCGCTGGACTTACTACATAGAGGTTTGATCCTCTTGATACTAGCATTCATAGTGTACATATTGATATTGTTTGTTCTAGTTACCTGCCTTTTTTGTATCACAGAATTCCACAAAACCTATTAAGAGTAACATTAGTATTGTGACTGTACCCAGCAAACAGTTACACCCAGGCACCAGCTTTTCATTCACCTTAATTGTACATAAGGCAGGAAGAACTCCAGCATCCTTCACACAGACAGTGAGTATTTCCTGAACTAATGCTTCACTTTGTCACATGCAAGTGTTTATCTTATAGATTTTGAGATGTTGTTTGATTCTGTATTGTGGCGTAGGTTTCCTTTCACCGTACAAAACCATGCATGTTAGTGTTATTGGAAACTCTTGGCCAGAGTTGTTTGTCTTATATGTGCCTTATGATTGACTGGGATACACCTCACCTCTCACCCAAAGTCAGCTGGCATAGACTCTGGCTCGCCCGTGAGCATGATAAGTGATAGGAAATTTATTGAAAAATGTTTTTAGACTTTGAATGCCCTTTAATTATAATTAAAGCTGACATCGATTTACAAACTCTTTGGTTTTTGAACAGTGTTTGTTAATAAAAAAGTTTGTATAATAAACCAAATTTCTCCATAAGAAACAACGTAAACATGAATAATGGGTTGCAGCCTTGACAAAAGTCCATATTTTAGTAAAAGTTTATACAGTTTGATCACAATATCAAGCGATACACAGTACTATATATCAAACAAACATAACAAGGGGGTGGTGAATCACCTTTCTATTTATTAAGAAGGCCAAAACAACCATGATAGAACTGAACTGTCCTCATTTGCAGACGCACACACATTGCCACTAGCCCTGTGGTGCTTATACAGTTTGAAATCACAAAACCCCTTAACTTTAACAGCAACATTATTAAAATGATTAGGAATAAAATATAAAATCCACTTTACCTTGAGTGGGGGGGATTTTTGACAACGCTGTGGATACTTCTGGAATGGTTTTAACCACATATCACTTATCCATTGCTTTGTTTAGACTCACATTGAGCTAGCAAAACTAGAAAATGCTGTAAAAATGCTAAAAACACTTCAAGTAGCAATGAGTACAGTAGCTAACTACAGTACTGCTGTGCTGACTGAATGAGCCCCAGAGATCCATCTGCCCGCCCACAATGTATGTGTTGCAAAGCACACAACGATTGCATGAAATGTTTATTTACTGAAACAAGGTTTATACAACAAAGCATAATTTGTTTTAGTTCTGTGGTTTGTAAATCTAAAAGTTTGCATAATGAGGGGCTCGTAAATGTAGGTTCCACTTAATGAGACTTATATAGTTATATAAGTAACGTGAGCCATGAATGTTTTATTTTAAATTAAGTTAACACATATGGATCCTTGTACTATAAAAATAATAATATTTCATTCATATGCAAAGATATAAAAGGGAAAAGTATACCCACAAATTAGTGTCCATTCTATTTTAATGTTTTTTGTAGGTAAAAGTGAGTGAAATAGCACTGCTTCCTGTGTTTGTGGAGTGTGTTTCCTGTTCTATCCACACCCCCATCCGACTATCTGGACATTGTGCAGGATGTGAGGACCAAGTTCAGGTATAAATTTATTAATGGAAGTGTTGAAACATATTGAACTAATGACAACATAATATTGCACCATGAATAGTGTTAAAGTTAACGTAGCTGGGTACTACTGGCTGTGGCAAGTTATCCTAAGACAGGTGGGATAGGCTCCAGACTCTGTTTTGACCATAACATGGTTACGTGGACAGCTATTGGATAGATACAAATAAGATTGATTTGTTAAACTGATTAAACTGTTTTAGTTTACTTAATTACTTTGTAGTTAATATGGTGGTTTGTGTAGATATTAATTATTATTATTATAATCCATGTAATTGTCTTATCACAGTATGAATGGAGCGCTGAGGACGAGACGGGCTCGATCCTTGACCTCGACAAGGTTGCCACATTCACAGGAAGACACTCCTCTAAACTGGTACTCCGTTCAGACGTCGTACTACCAGGGAAAATGTATACCTACACTGTCAACGTGACTGAGCCTGGCAGTGGGAGGTGGGGCAGCGCCAGTCAGAAAATGGTAGCCGACAAGCCTCCTTATGGAGGTCTGTGTGTGTTGAACCCAGTGACAGGCATCCATCTGCTGGAAACGGTGGTCACCTTCAACTGCTCAGGTAATGCTGCAACACAATTAGGCCTGAGCAAAATCTTGAGACTGTGGGAAAATGTCAAGTACCCCGATTTAACGCTGATGTAATTTTACATTTTAAGTAGAACAGCAAGAGGAGCAAGAGTCCAAAAAAGAGGCTACAACTGAATATGAACTCAAAGAAAGGTTTAAAAGGGGTCAGGTCTAAACTCAAATCTGTCATCAGTGTCATTTTCTGTCACTATCAAAGTTGTTCTGTCTTCGAAAGTGGCAGGATTGTTGAACTGCACAAGCAAGGCCTTTTTTCAATGAAAGTGTGATTTTAAAGGTCCCCTCTAATGCTTTCAACATTGGCACTTATTTCATAGTTTTGACCTAAAAATTATGTCTTCATGGAAATTTTCCGAACAAAAAGACACTGGTAATTTTGGGCTTGTTTTCTAATACATTTCAGCACATTGTGGAATGCCAACTTTTAGCTTCGAAATGTGGGAAGTTTGGCTTTAGCCTGCTGAAAGCACTTACAGAAGTCTAAAGGCAATTTCATATTGCGTAGTATGTGTTTTGGTTACGTCTTCATCCCGAATCATATAACTTTGGCTCGAAATATGAAGGAATTGGCAAATATGCCGGCCAGATGCATTGTTGCAGGTTGTAGCTATACAACTAAAGAAGGGGTCAGCCTGCATACATTTCCAAATGATGGGAATATGAGGAAAGTATTGACCTCTCCAGTGAAATTGACTCGTGCAAAATAGGATACACCGAGCAAAAGGAGTGTAATTTGCAGTCATCATTTTATTGACTGTTACTTAGATGAAGAAGGGTTTTGATCTGAATTTGGATGGGAAAAAATTATTAAAGCCAAATATAATCCTGAAAATAGGCAGCACCCTCAAAAGGAGAAAGACTGAGTCAGATCCTATAAAAAAAAAAACTGAGAAAGAGAGAAAAAGAGGGTAAGCCGCTAGTAGGTTTTTTTTTGCGTCCTCTTCTACTGATGTTTCCCAAAGATACTTGAGGAAATACTGCAGGACATGAGTGTTTACTCATGTCTTGCAGTATTTCCTCAAGGTTATATGGAAGAAATGACAGACGAGCAGGGAAGTCCTGAAATGGCGATTCTGTTTTATTCCTTGTTTGCTCGTAATCTTAACCATATCAGTTTGAAGTAATCATGGACCAAGGCGACAAAAACATGCAATTAAAGGATTAAAATAATAGTTTTACATGACTTTATCCACACTGTCTATGCAGGGAAATGGGTTCCAGTTCTGTAGATGATGTCACAACAAGAAGGGGCGGCATATCGAGTCTGGCAATGGAAAGGTGGTCTTCCAAGTAGAGTTAGTTATCTACTGATTAATCAAAAACTGTTGGATATTATGGGAACTGACTGGCAGATTCATTTTCAGGAACAGAAAATACATAACAAGAACTTGTTAGTGAAAATATTGGTCATCTGGATGCTGTGGGTCTTTTAAAGATCCTAAGGGTTATGTGACAAAAAAGTAGTAGACCCCCAGAAAATTAACATGCGCTATACCATCTTGTCTGTGTGCACATAGGCTGATCTCAACCTATATTATGCAAAATATTTTTCCTGTTTTTACGATTCTGTTCAAGGTTGTATATAAAAAACATTGTCACATATAGTACATAGAATTGTATGTTCTGTTTTATGTCAGGGTGGCAAGATGGCGAAAGCCCAGCCTCTGAGTTCATCTATACCTTCCAGGTGGCCCCATCCCATCCATCTACCGGCCCACCTGTCACGTTGTACAAGTAAATTCACCAATTAATCTACAGTCCGTCTTGACAAAATGTATCGTGTCTGAATGTGAAGGGTTGTTATGTATTTCCTAAGGGGTACTCGCTCCAGTTTTGGCAGCATGGTTCCAGTGGGGAGTCCTGTGCACGGACAAAACAAGTCACTCATCACAGTTACTTTGCTCATAGAAGGCAACCTCGGAGTAAAAGTCATTGCTCTAAAAAGGTATGTCACCATCTTCAAGAGTTCTACAACCAATGATGAAAATGCAGTGCATATTTCAAATGTTTGTTTATTTATGCTTCAGAACTTTGACTGTTCACAGTCGTGTGACTGCCAGCGATTGGCTTAGAACCAAGAGTCAGACCGAGTTGTGGGCTTTAGTCCAACATGGAAACCCGCAGGAGATCATCCCATATGCCATTGTTCTCACCAGTCAACTCAATCAGGTAATTTACAGCAGTGGTCCCTAACCACCGGTCCGGAGACCGGTGGTTAGGGAAGCAATTGCTACCGAGCCGGAGAGAAACATTAAAATGCAATACGTGAAGCAATTGCTACCGGGCCGGAGAGAAACATTAAATAATTTATAAAGGATTGCATTTTCTCCGACTTAACTTTGGCCTGTCCCACTAGACCAGCGGTGTCAAACTTGTTTTCATTGAGGGCCACACCGCAGTCATGGCTGCCAATAGAGGGCTGCTTTTAACAGTAAATAATTAATTAATTTAAATATTTAATTTTTTTTTTACATAAAGAGGTAAAAATAATCTGTGGATTCGACCACTGTTTTTTTACAGAAAAAAACTGGCAGTTTAGTTGCCGGACTTTTACTGTAAAATATATGGTGTTATTTTATTATTATTAGTTTTACAACATATTACTGTAAATAGAAATACAGTACCGCTGTTTAATTTTATTTTGGGAACTCAGCTGCCAGTTTATTTACTATAATAAAATGTGGTACCATAAAATCATCAACCATGGATTACAATTTTTAAAAAAACTGACAGAATTTTACTGTAAAAAAAAAAAAAACATTGGTCATTTTTTTTTCAACTTACAGTAATATGCTGTAAAAAAAAACTCCCTAAATTTTACAGTAAAATCTATTGGTATTTTTTATAGTGTACAATTTGATGAATAACTTGCTTCGAAACCATAAGTTTGGCAGATATTTAAGTATTTAATTGGATTTTGACTAACAAAGCTAGATAATATAATTTTTGTTGCAATATTGGACACTATTTTTTTTCCCTGTCAAACTAGGAAAAAAAACCTAATACATTTAGTAAGAAAATAAGAAAGTAAAGAAAGAAAATATAAGGTATTTTATTGACACATATTATTTCCAGGCTTTTGCGGGCTATATAAAATGACGTGGAGGGCCAGATCTGGCCCGCGGGCCTTGAGTTTGACACCGGTGCACTAGACACACCAATAAGCTTGTTTATAGATGTACAATAAAACTCCTCATAGGTAGTTGCCATGTGTTATAACTTTGTGACATGATACAATGCACATTAATGAACATATCAAATATAAGTGTGACATATTGTAGCCAAAGGCTGATTTCCATCAGCATCTCATTGCAAATAAACAAGCCCAGGGCTCCCACTAATTCAACGTTATAGTGAGTTGAAATTTTCCCAAGTGGGAAGCCGGTCCCTGAAAATAATGCCTGGATTGGTGGTGCAAAAAAGGTTGGGGACCACTGATATACAGGAACATAATTGCATCTTTCTTGCGGCAATTAGGAACATTATCTTTTCTATATCAACTGTAGTGTGTGAGGTGAAGCCTCCTCACCTGAGGGCTGCCCAAGGACTTTAAGGGAGCTGCAGCAGATTAAAAATCTAACGTATATTCAAACCTTCTAAGTTTAGGGTCCTTCTGTGATAGAGAACATATAGTCTAAAGAAAGGGAGACACCTTGATTTAGAAGCATGATCCCACTCTTGCTTACAATGTTGACAACCCCCATTGCTCCTTTTGATCCACAGATGAAGCCTGGACAAAGTACCAGAGAGCTCACGATGCAGGCGGAGATTAGAGAGAATGTCACCAAAGCTTTGGTGTCTCTTCCCATTTCTTCCCTGATGGACGTCGATCAGATCAGCTCAGCTTTAGCCCAGTCTACTGTAAGAATGCTGTGCCGATCCGATATTGATCTTGGATATCTGTCCTATATCAGAAAAAAAAACAAGTATCGGTCCCTAATATAAGCTCCGATACAAGCAGTCCTTCAGCGTGTGTACTTGTGCAAAGCTGGACAGTCAGTTAACATCTAAACGTCCTCCAATGAGCGCACAAGGTTGCTCTTTTCTTATTTTTTAGTGAAGTTATTTACAAAAGGTAAACATTAGGGGTGTGGGAAAAAATCGATTCGAATTCGAATCACGATTCTCACGTTGTGCGATTCAGATTCGATGCTCATTTTAAAAAAATCGATTTTTATTTATTTATTTTATTTTATTTATTTATTTATTTTTTATTAATCAATCCAACAAAACAATACACAGCAATACCATAACAATGCAATCCAATTCCAAAACCAAACCCGACCCAGCAACACTCAGAACTGCAATAAACAGAGCAATTGAGAGGAGACACAAACATGACACAGAACAAACCAAAAGTAGTGGAAAAAAAATAATATTATCAACAACAGTATAAATATTAGTTACAATTTCAACATAGCAGTGATTAAAAATCCCTCATTGACATTATCATTAGACATTTATAAAAAAAAAAAAAAAAAAAAAAAAGTGTCACAGTGGCTTACACTTGCATCGCATCTCATAAGCTTGACAACACACTGTGTCCAATATTTTCACAAAAATAAAATAAGTCATATTTTTGGTTAATTTAATAGTTAAAACACATTTACATTATTGCAATCAGTTGATAAAACATTGTCCTTTACAATTATAAAAGCTTTTTACAAAAATCTGCTACTCTGCTTGCATGTCAGCAGACTGGGGTAGATCATGCTGAAATCTTATGTATTGAATGAATAAAGAATCGTTTTCAATCGGGAAAAAAATCGTTTTTTAATCGAGAATCGTGTTGAATTGAAAAAAAAAAAATCGATTTTGAATCGAATCGTGAGCCCAAGAATCGATATTGAATCAAATCGTGGGACACCCAAAGATTCACAGCCCTAGTAAACATGGTAGGCTATAGGCTACTAGGAGGTAGCAGCTACGCAACAGCTTAGCACACAAGCTAGACATATGTAATAAGTGTCCTTCATTGGAAAAATGTGCAGTCTAAAACACAAACATTTGTCAATACAAACAAGTATTAAGTAATTGTAGATGTACATTACTTACAGTGTCTAACACAGAACTTTATTAGAAAGTATTCACCACAAATGTGTCTGGATCATTAAATTTACAGCATCAAAACTAAATAAACCAAACAAATTACCACTCCACTTCAATTTAAAGACTGCTTTTTCCATACCTACCATTGTTATTTGAGGAATTTCACTTGATCGACTTTTCTAACATGCCGTATATGACTTGCGCTGATATTGTATCGGATTAATATCATTATCCACCAATACGCAAGGCTCCAATATTGGTATTGTACCAGAAGTGAAAAAGTTGTACTGGGACACTTCTAATGCTATCTTTTTGGCCACCCTTACCACCATAAATGCTCTCCTTGTAGCTACAGTATATATTTTTTATTACCTAAACCACAAACATACCTCAGTGTTATTTGGAAGCAGGCAATATTTAGATTCCGTAATTTAAAAACAAGCAAACTCATGATATTTGACAACCTATTTATTTTATTTTAGTTAGAATGTGGGGTGCATAAAAAAGTTGAAAAAGAAAAATCGCTCTTCTAAGTTATCACATGGTAATTTATTAACTTAACCGGTAAGGAGCAAACTGCTGAGCCAGCATTCATACTGATAATGAGATCATTGTAAACAAAAGAATTGCATGAATGAGTTTCACATCAACGGTTAAGTAGCATAACCAACATTCTAAAACATATGCAGAGCTAGACAAAGCTTCTGCATACAGACCACTCATAAGTGTTACATTCTCTGGTTGGTCTGGACTCCAGGATGAAGAGCAAGGGAGGCAATGTGCAGGCAAGATGTTTAATTAGGGAAAACAAAGGTACACTGGTGCAAAACAAATCTAGTGCAGCATGGAAATACACACAAACACTTTCTCAAGGCATAAAACACAATGATCCAAGGAGCAACAGGTGCAATTAAAATATATTTACTAATGGAAAACAGGTGTGCTGGCAGGAAACAGAACAGAAAGTGAAGGTGCAGCAGAAACAGGAATATAACAGGAAATATAACCAAATTAGGAGCACCAGGACAGGAAATGAGACAAAACTAATGGAAAACAAAGTCAGAATTGTCATGTGAGATCATGACAATAATAATTTAAATGTAGCTACTGAGGTTGCCTACAGCCCCAGCTGTTAACACCATGTTTCTTTATTTGATCCAGCGCTAAATAGAGACCCAGCAGTCATTTGCTTTTTGATACCAACGTGCTCGACAACCATCAGGGACTCTTCTGTAATTGGAGCATTTAGGGTATTGCAATAGATTGAGTGATTCAGCGACATATACTGTATTAATGTAGTATTTTATAAATTAAAACCATGTATTGTCAAACATGTAACATATTTTAATGTTCCCCAGGCTGTCCCTGCTGAGTTAGTGTGTGACGACTGTCAGGAGAAAGTTTTTGAAGCAGTCGAAAAGATGATCCGAGTGATGAAGGAACACACGAGTCCTGGTGTTTTGTCAGTGTTTGACACCGGCAGAAACATCCTTAACATCATAGGTATGGAAAAAAAAGAGGACAATTGCTGTTTTATGTTTATTTTTTCAGTGGGATGTTTATTCGAGTACATTTGGAAGTTTTTAATGTACAATAGTTTAAATTGGTAGTAATAAAAAAATGCATAACATCCAAACAATCTCGCACACTCTCTATATCGTCAATCATTTTTAACTGAGTTTTTAATAAATATTTTTATTTTATTATGTATTTTTTACTACATTGGTGAGGCGCATAACCTCAGAATGTGGGGACATGGTGGCAGTAAATAGTAGTTAATAGTCATTTAAAGATGGAACAAAAATATAAGCACAAATAAGCATTATCTGGCAAGAAGCAAACACAAACGCTGCAGAACTTAAATACCACAATGCTAATTGGGAATTAAAATCAAGTGTGCTGATAGCCCACTAAGCAACAAGCTGCAGCATACAATGCAAAACAGGAAATAGGAGAACTGCAAAAACAACACCAAGCTGGATGGCACCGGGAATGGCCAAGATAGCCGAAATTTGTTTATAACAGTCATTTCCGGATTGGAACCAAATAACAGCATTCAACGAGGGATTACTGTATTAATATTACCGTTAATTTTTCTACATTTCCAAATAATCTTATTTTCATAAATTTATAATGAGTAACTGCACTTTTTAATTCTTTCAAATTATTTAGGTTAATTTAAATTGTTCTCCCCATGACTGCGGGGGTTCCCTCCGGTTTCCTCCCACCTCCAAAGACATGCACCTGGGGATAGGTTGATTGGCAACACTAAATTGGCCCTAGTGTGTGAATGTGAGTGTGAATGATGTCTGTCTATCTGTGTTGGCCCTGCGATGAGGTGGTGACTTGTCCATGGTGTAGTTTGCCTACCGCCCGAATGCAGCTGAGATAGGCTCCAGCACCCCCTGCGACCCCGAAAGGGACAAGCGGTAGAAGATGGATGGATGGATATAACCCTGTTATATCGAGTAAATTCACAATAAAAGTTACCTACTTCGATAAAAATCACAGATGCAAATGTAATAGAATACAAATTGTTACCTCTCAATGCCTCAACACAGATTAAAAACAGTCATACAGTAGGAACTGGATTCATATGGCTCGCGGTTTACCTTACACATTAAGCGTTACGTATTGGGAAGGTGCACTATCCACTTCAGCCGCCAGATAGCAGTAGCATATTGAATATCTTAAAAGGGTGTTTTGTGGCAATTCATACTTTAACCACAGCGTCAGTTGCTACGTAGACTGGCGCTTTCCATCATTTTCAGCCCACTGCATTGCAAAATGATTATCCCTCCCCACCCCTTTTCCTCTCACCCAGGAATGGGGTCCAATGAATCCCTTCCCTACTGTACTTGTTACAGTATGCAAATTAGAAACCTGATTATTGAGGGGAAAGCAATTGTAATCATAGGGGCTTGATGGCTTTCTACATCCTTTAAACATAGTTTATAATAACAGTTTTTTTGTCACAACAAGTGTTAACTATTGTGGTCTATGTTTGCAGGTAGCTCCCTGTCTGCTTTGTCTCTATCAGTCAATGGCCCAAACTCCCAGCAGAACTACTCAAGAACTTTAGGAGCAGCTTCATCAATCACCTTGTCCGCTCTGGACACTGCAGGGGCTTTGATGCGCTCCCTGATGCACGCTGCTGGTGGGGTTCCCCTTTCCTTCTTTACACCTTATATCAGTACAGTCGGCTTCCACGGAGACCCCTCCGACCTTCTCTGCTCTAAGCAGTCCGATCCCATGATCTCCAGGTCATCATCAACTCCCCCGTGTCCGTTTCAAATCCCAACCACGCTCACTGCTCACCTGAAAAGTCAGCGCTCAGAGCTGGTGCAGGTGGTTTTGGGTCTGGATGAGTCTCACGCTTTGCTGTCTGCAGCCGACCCTCCGATCTCCACTTCTCTGGTTGCCATGGAGATCACCACACCGCAGGGGGAGCCCGTACCCATTCAGGATCTGGAGCCCGAACAAGCCATACAGGTCACCCTGCACAACAAGCATCCTGTGAAACAAGGCGACAGGGAGAACAAATTGAGAAATGGCGGCGGACACACGGATGGTACATGTACGACTGTTGCGTTGCCCCCGGACGGACCTCTGAACTTCACAATAAAACCTGTGGAGGGCATGGACGAAAATGCAGGCTTATATATCTCCTGCAACTTCAGCCTGGAACAAGGTACGGTTTTTTAAAACATTTCACATCTTTTCCAATACAAAGTCTAGCCTGTTTACAATGAGCGATTCAAATTATATTCTCAAAGGATTTGAGGGACTTTGGGACTGGAGGGTGATGGTTCAAGTCCAGCTGCAGACAAATCAAATGTTGAGAACGGCTTCAGGACTACTGCTTAGGTGCCCTTTAGCAAGTACAAACTCTGTTTCCATATGAGTTGGGAAATTGTGTTAGATGTTAATATAAACGGAATACAATGATTTGCAAATCATTTTCAACCCATATTCAGTTGAATATGCTACAAAGACAACATATTTGATGTTCAAACTGATAAACTTTTTTTTTTTGCAAATAATCATTAACTTTAGAATTTGATGCCAGCAACACGTGACAAAGAAGTTGGGAAAGGTGGCAATACATACTGATAAAGTTGAGGAATGCTCATCAAACACTTATTTGGAACATCCCACAGGTGAACAGGCAAATTGGGAACAGGTGGGTGCCATGATTTGGTATAAAAGTAGATTCCATGAAATGCTCAGTCATTCACAAACAAGGATGGGGCGAGGGTCACCACTTTGTCAACAAATGTGTGAGCAAATTGTTGAACAGTTTAAGAAAAACCTTTCTCAACCAGCTATTGCAAGGAATGTAGGGATTTTCCATCTACGGTCCGTAATATTATCAAAAGGGTTCAGAGAATCTGGAGAAATCACTGCACGTAAGCAGCTAAGCCTGTGACCTTCGATCCCTCAGGCTGTACTGCATCAACAAGCGACATCAGTGTGTAAAGGATATCACCACATGGGCTCAGGAACACTTCAGAAACCCACTGTCAGTAACTACAGTTCTTCGCTACATCTGTAAGTGCAAGTTAAAACTCTCCTATGCAAGGCGAAAACCGTTTATCAACAACACCCAGAAACACCGTCGGCTTCGCTGGGCCTGAGCTCATCTAATATGGACTGATACGAAGTGGAAAAGTGTTCCGTGGTCTGACGAGTCCACATTTCAAATTGTTTTTGGAAACTGTGGACGTTGTGTCCTCCGGACCAAAGAGGAAAAGAACCATCCGGATTGTTATAGGCGCAAAGTTGAAAAGCCAGCATCTGTGATGGTATGGGGGTGTATTAGTGCCCAAGACATGGGTAACTTACACATCTGTGAAGGCGCCATCAATGCTGAAAGGTACATACAGGTTTTGGAGCAACATATGTTGCCATCCAAGCAACGTTACCATGGACGCTCCTGCTTATTTCAGCAAGACAATGCCAAGCCACGTGTTACATCAACGTGGCTTCATAATAAAAGAGTGCGGGTACTACACTGGCCTGCATGTAGTCCAGACCTGTCTCCCATTGAAAATGTGTGGCGCATTGTGAAGCCTAAAGTACCACAACGGAGACCCCCGGACTGTTGAACAACTTAAGCTGTACATCAAGCAAGAATGGGAAAGAATTCCACCTGAGAAGCTTAAAAAATGTGCCTCCTCAGTTCCCAAACGTTTACCGAGTGTTGTTAAAAGGAAAGGCCATGTTACACAGTGGTGAACATGCCCTTTCCCAACTACTTTGGCACGTGTTGCAGCCGTGAAATTCTAAGTTAATTATTATTTGCAAAAAAAAAATTAAGTTTATGAGTTTGAACATCAATTATCTTGTCTTTGTAGTGCATTCAATTGAATATGGGTTGAAAATTATTTGCAAATCATTGTATTCCGTTTATATTTACATCTAACACAATTTCCCAACTCATATGGAAACACGGTTTGTATTAGCGGGGTTGTATCTGAACCTGTAGGTCTATTTTGAATGACAACATACAAAATGAGTTGTGCATCAAATTCTTGTTTATAAAAATGTACGGTAGAATGCGGCCCCATATACGTAGATCACACGTTGTGTGTAGGGCCCTACAATCTGTGAGGGGTCACGGCTTGCGCGAATAAGCGATTGTAAAATGTCAATTAATTAATGACAGGGCGCTTCATTAGCAAAGAACACACACAACTTTATGTTTTAAGTATTGTTAACTGTTTATTTTGCACTAAAAACGACTAATTATTGAACAATATATTTTCCATGATTTTTTTAAAAAAAAACAAAACATGCTTCAAATTAAATTCAAGTTTGATCATTTTTTTACCTTGAGTACCTTGAAGGTAGAAAAGCGCTATACAAGTATAACCCATTTACCATTTACCATTTTATACGTTTTATAATGGGGGAGCCTCAAATCAAAATTCTGCCAAATGTCTACAGTAGAGAAGGGATTCATATGGCCCCAATCCTACAATTACAAGTTTGATTGTAATTATATAGTTTTCATCTCCTTAGGTCTCACTTCAGTGACGTCGGGACGTGTGAAAATAGAAATAACAAGTGGATTCCAGGATTCTCTCACAAAAGAGTGGCCAATCACACTTTCTGCTCTGAACACCTTCACGGAGAAAACCCTATTCTTATCTCCACTGTGAGTACACTGGTTAGACTTAGACTAGACTTGACTATTGTCATTCAAATTTGAACTTTACAGTACAGATAAGAACAACATTTTGTTGCATTAGCTCGTTGTAGTGCAGGATAAAAGAGCAACAAGGTGCAGATATAAATAGATTTACTGTACAGATAAATTAATTGCACTTTTGCATATGCATCCACGTTTACGGGTGTATGTTATGTTGTCTTTATATTCAGGTTTCAGGTTCCTTCAGTAAGTTGTCCTAACTCACGTTCTTCTTTGTGACAGTTTAAAGCGGAGGGAGAAGCCACTCGCTGTCGAGCTGACCTCATCTGTAGCGGAGGGCAGGCCTGTCCGTGTGTCTTTATGCGTGTTCAGCTCTCTGTGCCAGTACTACAGTGTCAAGGAGAGAAGTTGGAGTAGTGAGGGTCTCAAGCCACTGGAGGGGAGCACGCTCCGAACAGTGCACTGTCTGACGCGCCACCTCACCATGTTTGGGGCCACTTTGTTTGTTCATCCTGGGGCCGTCGTACTATTGCCACCCGTATGTCAGCACACACATATTCATTTTAAGTGACGCCGCAATGGCTCATTGGTGTCTTGTCTATGTAGTCTGGTGGCCCCGTGCTTAATGTTGTGGTAGGGATCGTATGTGCTGTTCTGGTCCTGATTCATCTGCTGGTGGGACTCATTGCCCACAAACTGGACCACCTGGACAGCCTGAGACAAAGCCACGTGCCCCTGTGTGGTCGTTCTGGACTGTACCACTACCGAGTGCAGGTCAAGACAGGCCGGAGGCAAGGAGCAGGTCAGAGAAGTTGAAAAAAAAAACAATACGAATATTAATATTGCAATTTTAATGAATACGATTATCCCTTCAGGCACAACAGCACACGTTGGCATCAGTTTGTACGGCCTCAACAAGAGCGGGTCTCGCCATCTGCAAAGGGATGGAGCTTTTCAACGTGGCAGCCTGGACCAGTTTCACTTAGAGACGGATGACAACTTAGGGGAAGTTTGGAAAATTCGGATCTGGCACGACAACACAGGTATCAGTCATTGATTTGAATATATTTGGACTGCCACAGAGAGATTTGGCACAAGCTATTCGCACATTATAATGGGACTTTGTGTAGTTTTGTCATTACAACTCTGTATAATCGCCGGAGGCCAAACTTTTCTGCTTAACACACTTCACCTGGTCTGGCTGAGAACAAGAAAACATCAGGGATCAGTGTTGCTAACTACAGTATATTTAGCAAGTACCCCTTCAGATTGTCTAGACCAGTGACAAATCTAGCTACTTTTTTTGGTTTATGGAAAGTTTTTTTTAAATGATATTCAAATACTTTATCTGTCAAGTCAGGTGTAAAGACACATTTTCAACAACATATTCGCCATCAATCACATAATGGTTGGGTTCGGTGGCACGGTGGCACAGGGGTTAGTGCATGTGCCTCACAATACGAAGGTCCTGAGAAGTCCTGAGTTCAATCCCGGGCTCGGGATCTTTCTGTGTGGAGTTTGCATGTTCTCCCCGTGACTGTGTGGGTTCCCTCCGGGAACTCAGGCTTCCTCCCACCTCCAAAAACATGGGATAGGTTGATTGGCAACACTAAATTGGCCCTAGTGTGTGAATGTGAGTGTGAATGTTGTCTGTCTATCTGTGTTGGCCCTGTGATGAGGTGGCGACTTGTCCAGGGTGTACCACGCCTTCCGCCCAAATGCAGCTGAGATAGGCTCCAGCGCCCCCCGCGACCCCGAAAGGGACAAGCGGTAAAAAATGGATCAATCACATTAGGGTTGGGTTCGATGGATACACTGTAAAAAAAAAAAAAAAGTTGAGAAAACGCAAATTTTCAAGGCAACATGATGCAACAAGATTTTTGCGTTTTCTCAACTTTTGACTACTATTGTTGACTTAACTAAGATTTACAAGTTGAGATAAGAGTTATGTCAACTCGGATCTTTCAATCTTTCAAATCTTTTTTGAAAAATCTATCTTGTTGTAGTTAATTTTGTGGCGAGTTTGGTCCGTTTTACAAAAGAATAAAGCCACAAATCATATGGAATATTAACTTGTGATCATATGTGATATTAACTTGTGATCTTATGTGATATTAACTTGTGATCAAATGTGATATTAACTTGTGATCATATGTGATATTAACTTGTGCTGCTTTCAATGGAATTTAGATATTGACTTTTACAAAAGAATAAATCCACAAATTATATGGAATATTAACTTGTGATCATATGTGATATTACTGACAAGAAGATCCGAGTTGACATAACTCTTATCTCAACTTGTAAGTCTTAGTTAAGTCAACAATAGTAGTCAAAAGTTGAGAAAACGCAAAAATCTTGTTGCATCATGTTGCCTTGAAAATTTTCGTTTTCTCAACTTTGTTGGAATGTAGGACTCTGTATACCGAGTCCTACATTCTAACTCTATTTTTAATTTTTTAGTTTTTGTTACTGCCTACAAAGTCTGAAAATAACTCCCTGCACACACGAGGAGGACTTTGAAGGCAAAAACTAAATGATTTAACTAGTAATATTTTTATTGTATTTGGTATTGTGCACAATTGATTGTTTTGATTAAACAATTGAATGCAATAAAAGATAAGAAATAACTATTTTCCATATCAGCATTGTTAAACTGTCAATACTGCTCACCATAAATAATACATTTAAAAAAATACGGTTAATATATGTGATCGGCTGCGATGAGGTGGCGACTTGTCCAGGGTGTACCCCGCCTTCCGCCCGATTGTAGCTGAGATAGGCTCCAGTGCCCCCTGCGACCCCGAAGGGAATAAGCGGTAGAAAATGGATGGATATGTGATCGGTATCGGCTAATTTCACCCATAGATGATCGTGTCGGAATCGGCAGTATAAAGCTATGATTGGAACATCCCAATAAACAGAATATGTATATTTTTTATGAGGTTTTCAAAAATAAAGTGAACATTTTGTAAAAGTGTACTCTTGCGGAAAGATTCCATTTGTATTCAAGTTCAAATGATTGATATGTATATACTAGTTGAGAATAGCACATTTTTGACCGTGCCTTTTAAAAGAATCAGAATCAAGAATCGTTGGAAATCGTATTCAAAACAAAGAACCGGAGTCGGAACTAGAATTGTCCAAATTCAAACGATGACGTCACACAAGTGTAAAAATAAGTGCCCACACATATAACTTTAACTATAAAATCAGTTTTAAGATACACCTATTTCCTTTTTAAACAAGATTCAAATAAAGGAATGATATTAACAGTAAAACAAACTTGCTGATAACAAGTGAGGTACGTTGACACGGGAGTCTTACTGCTCTTGTTTATACTTGTCCTTCTTTGAGGAGAAGTGTCACTTAAACAATTCAAAAAATACAAAATACACAAAGTAGTACTTCAACTTATGAGCTTGATTGGTTCTGTGACGAAGCTTTTAACTCAAATTGTCTACCATTGAAATTAACTGAAATCAATTTCATTGGTGTTTGCCCACCCCCAAACAGCCCAATTTTAACGTGTAACATGCCTTAGTTGTAATTATTAAAGTTAGTTTAAGTTGTAGTTCTAATAATAAGCCGTAGTGATGTAATAATAATGTACAGCATTGGAGAGTGGACTTTTACAGCATCTCCTTCCAGCTGCTTCTCCGTCCAACACACCATCAGCAGCTTTCCATATTTTCATGGATACATGTCGGCTTTTTAGATATTATTTTAACATTCTTGGCTGGCGTTAGACTCATCCAGCTTCATTATGGTGCCAAGGTAGGATTTATTTCTTTAATTCAAAGAATAGTATCAGCTTCTTCTTCTCAGCACTTTCCTTCCAACCTGTTGGACTTTAAATACATTGTGTTGTGCATGTCAATGTAGGGTTGGACCCATCATGGTATGTTCAGCATGTGGTGGTCTGGGATCCTGTGACCGACCACATGTTCTTCTTCCTGGTGGAGGACTGGCTCTCGGTGGAGAACCAGAAGAATGGTACAGTGGAGAAAGAAATTCTGGCATCATGTAAGAGCACAATTTTTCACGTTAAGCTTGAAAAAAAAAGTTTTTAAATGGCATTGAGTCAACTGATGAGCGAAAGGTTGACTTATCTTCCACAGGTCCTGAGGAGCTGACTGAATTTAGACGAATCCTTTCCTCCCAGCTTCTTTTTGGGATGGTAGAGCGCCACATCTGGTTGTCGCTATGGGAACGCCCTGTCCACAGTCGTTTTACCAGGTCTCAAAGAGTCACCTGCAGCGCCCTCATACTGCACTTATACCTGGCATTAGGGGCGATGTGGTATGGAGCTGTTGGCTCCCGAGGGCACAGGTACATTCTGAATTCACCTCAGTCAAAAATTCATACCATTCAGCATTTTAACTTTTATTTGTTTTTATATTTGGATAAGTGGAGCGGTGTCGGCCAATCTGCTGGTTAACATGGAGACAGTCGCTGTTGGGATGGTCGTCGCCGTTCTTCTGTTTCCTCTCCAGTGTTTGATCTCTTTTCTGTTTAGAAAAACCCATAATAAGGTAACTCAACACTGCTCACACCTTCTAACACAACATTTGTATACACAATGGGCCGGATTTACTAAGATCCATACACCATGCAATAAACAACGTGTGCAATCTATAAAACAGCGTGTACTATTAGTGGGAGTGTTGCGTGTGATCTACTAAGACTGCGTGAGCAATTGTGAAGTAGTGCAGACCTTCTTATTTAAATGAGTATTTTGCGTGTACTATACAGGGTTTCACCACCGAGACACTCTCATTTACTGCACATCCATGTTATCATGCTCTGTGACGTTTTGCTATGTTTTCGAACATGCAGGAGACATCTACCACTTTTTATGGGCATTGAAGAAACAGTCCTGCAGTGCATCTACAATAAAACCACTTTTTAATTATTTTTTTACCTTTGAAAGTGCGCTCATTGGAGAGAGGCTGCATTTACTCCGCTCAAGATGCAAAAAAATGCATACTAAAACATGTATTTTTTCATATAAGAAATATGAAAGTAACTAACGCCATTAAAAATAATTATATATGACACCAAAAAGCATCAATTGACTTTGTTTTATTTGGCCCCTTAAGTCCACTACCATGTATTAAACTGTAAAATGATGTTGCTAAATAGACAATATATGAAATATATTTTATTTCTGACCGTCCAAAATGTTGACACACACACGTAGGACGGAGAGTTCTTGCCTGTCCGTCATCTGTCCGTGCAGCCAATTTGCGTCCTTTTTTAGACGTGATAAATACAATGCAAAATAGTGCTCGCAAAACGGTGATGAGTGTTGATATATAACACTGTGTGCGCTAAATAATTATATTTGCATCTTCTCCTCCCAGTATTGTGGCCGTTTTTTAATGATCAGCATAAATTTTGCACATTAATGAAAACAGAGACGCAAAATGGATTGCACGCCTTATTCTGCTCACTTAACAGACGCAATCCACTTTGCACACGTTTAGTAGATCAGCTTTGCGTGTGCTATCAGGTTTGCATGTGTTTTAGTACGCGCAAACCTTTAATAAATCAGTTCAGTTCAGTTCAGTTTCAGTTTATTACAAACATGCATACGATACAATATAATACATCACACATTTTCAGTTGTTTCAGTACAGCACGTCCGAAAATGAGTAGGAAGAAGCTGCGCTTATTTAATCCTACCCCTTTTCATACCATAGCAATTGTATCCCATTTTCTTGTTCTCTGTAACAGAACAGTGAATCAATAATAAATAAATAATATACCATAGTAAGTAAACAAATATGAAATACATAAATAATCCTTGTCTCAAAAAAATTAATAAAAGGGCCCTGTATGGGCCCTAAATCAGACCATATATGTTATCAATTTGTACAAAATTCTGAATTGAATTGATAATCTTTCCCAAATTTGAATTTCTTCCAATGAATTTGAATTGAATTTGAATTGAATGTGAATTGAGGCAGCGATGAGGTTGCGACTTGTCCAGGGTGTACCCCGCCTTCCGCCCGAATGCACCTGGGATAGGTTCCAGCACCCCCTGCGACCCCGAAAGGGACAAGCGGTCAAAAATGGATGGAATCATTGAAGGAATTTGAACAGAAATTCCATCTCCCATGTCATTTAATACAGTATTTCAGAATCAGCTAATCCCACATGTCTCAACCGGTTCAATTGTTTCACAGTCAAAACGCTCAACACATTAAGGACATTTTACACTCTCTGTGCTGTCATGCTACAGTAGGGAATACATGATAAATGATAAATGGGTTATACTTGTATAGCGCTTTTCTACCTTCAAGGTACTCAAAGCGCTTTGACAGTATTTCCACATTCACCCATTCACACACACATTCACACACTGATGGCGGGAGCTGCCATGCAAGGCGCTAACCAGCAGCCATCAGGAGCAAGGGTGAAGTGTCTTGCCCAAGGACACAACGGACGTGACTAGGATGGTAGAAGGTGGGGATTGAACCCCAGTAACCAGCAACCTTCCGATTGCTGGCACGGCCACTCTACCAACTCTGCCACGCCGTGGGATTCATATGGTCCCATTCCTGGGTGGATCTCGCGTGAGAGGAAGAGAGGGGGGGTTAACCATTTTGCAATGCAGTCTGATGAAAATTATGGAAAGCGCCACTCTACATAGCAACTGACGCTGTGGTCAAAGTTAGAATTGCCAAAAAACACATTTTAAGATATTGAATACTCCAATGCCATCATTTCTATCTAGTTGTTAATGGACTACTCATCTGTCAGCATACAAATGTATTTCCCATTTATTTAAAATACACAATATTAACTTTGTGTGTGTGTGTGTGTGTGTGTGTGTGTGTGTGTGTGTGTGTGTGTGTGTGTGTGTGTGTGTGTGTGTGTGTGTGTGTGTGTGTGTGTGTGTGTGTGTGTGTGTGTGTGTGTGTGTGTGTGTGTGTGTGTGTGTGTGTGTGCGTGTAAATGTAACACAGGTTATCGTGGACATGTCAGTTCCTCCATCACCGGTTTGTCATTCTGTGGAGATGGACGTCTACCTCGGCCAATCAGCGCTATCAGGCCCGTCTTTCCTATCTCTGTCTGAATCCTCCAGCCAAGTCAGAGACAGTCCCTCATCCGTAAGAGTACATACACACAAACACGCGCACACACAGTAATTGTCTTGCTCTTTCAGTCCGTCATATATATATATATACACAGAGTCTCTGCAGGTCATTAAAAAGCATAAAAAATCAATAAATGGATAATGAGAAAATTAAGGCCTTAGATGGCATTACAAAACATTAAATACAAGGTCCAGAGGCCTTAAAAGTGTTCATACAATTGCAATTGGCAACAAAAATGACAACGAAACAAACCACCTGATCGAGTTTTTCCATTTGGAGAAAAACTGCACTTCAAGATGTCCAATAATTTATTGAAATGTATTTTTTGCTCACAAACATTGAGTCCATTTTATTTTGATATTTGTTGACCTATTTAGGATAATTACCATAAGTTATTGACCTTCCAATTACAATGGTAAATGTAGAGGTTGCCCTCTAGTGGGTTCTCCTGACCACCACACACTGGCACGAGAGCCCGGTATTCAGGATTCAACAACGTTTTATTGAGTCCACGTTTCAGCAATCGCACTCGACTTTTCAGCCCCAGTCTCTCCTGCTGCTCTGCTCTGCTCTTTAGCGTGTGTCTCGCTCTGTTCTCCAGCGTGTCTCTCTCTCGCTCCAACTCCAACCCCTGTATCTCGGCCCTGCTGCTGCTAATAAGCATGGCAGGTGATTGTATGATCAGTCCCAGCTGGGTAATCCAATCACCTGCCAGCTGTGCTTCGAGGCTGGTCCTTACACAACCCGCTCCGCGGCAGGCCCGCAGACCACGCCCCCCTCCACAGTAATAAAATGTTTTATTATTATACATTATGATTACATTAGTGCTTAATTCGGCCACAAAAAATTGTAAACTTGTCAACTATACAACATTATCGTTGTCAAATGATTACAATTTTGTCCATACAGACAATTGTGTATAGTAATGATCTGCAGTAGGACATCATTTAGATTTGCTGATACCTGCAGAAACTCTGATAATAGTACTATCTGTGTTAATCCTACAGTTAATGGAGAGCAACGCCTTTGACTCCAGCATCCTGGACTTCTGGGCTGTCTCTGGTTTGGTGCCTCAGACGGACGCTGCAGTTCACGGAGAGAACCATGCTTCCTGGACGTCATGTGACAGCCTGCTTAAAGAGTCTGACGCCCCCGACCTCTGTGAAGCCTCGCTTGATGTGTTTCCAACTCGCCAGCTAAGGAGGAAAAAGGCTCACTTGCAGCTTCACCTGACCTCGTCTGACCCCCCTGCTACCAAACACACTCATTCATCCCTGCCTGCACAGGACCAGCATATTATTTCTGTGAATGCTCACAACCACAATATTAAGACATTTTTTACTCTGTCCGGTAGGACGGCGTTCACTAAAATCACAAACCAGATTTGATTCAATAAGTCAAAGAATGCTCTGACTATATTGTTTATGCTTTCAGAGGAGAACCTGCTGATGTCAATAGAAGAAGCAAAAGAAGACACTTCATGTTTGTCCAAAAACAACTCAGACAGCGGCAGGGACTCCCCTACAACCGCGTCTTCAATCTCAAACACGTAGGTCAGGGTTCTGTTCAGAATTAAAGTGCAGAGTCATGCATCCTTATTTGGGATTCCTGCCCTTTCTTAGTCAGAGCACCTCATGCAGCAGCTGGTCAGACCACACTGAGGATAAAAGCCTTCACGAGGCAGAGTTCCTCAAGTTCGGTCCACAGGCTTGTCCCTCCCCGTTTGAGAACAAACTCTACAAATGTCCGTCTGTACAGTCTGTTTACTCGGTGGCCAGTACCTTCCTGCCGAGTCCGTCTCCAGACTCGACAAGATCCTCCTCCACCACACGCATCGGTACGACAATTGGGTTTGACTATCCAAAAGGGATGTCAAATTGCAAAGTTGGCAAAACAAAAGTACAAACTGCGTTGAAATACTAACTGATCCACCACTACACCCTCTGACCTCCTTAGGCATTGCTCGAACTCGACCCAGCCAGCTCTTACCTCCCTGGGTGCTGTGCGTGATCTACCCCGTTGTGGCCGTGCTGATCGGATCCTGCCTAGCTCTTGTCGGAATCTACGGCAGCCTCTTCTCCAGAACCGTCGTCCTCATGTGGCTGATATCGGCATTGTCTGCCTTCCTCACCTCTGCTGTCCTGCTGGAACCTCTCAAAGTCTCTTCAAACACCTCACCTACTGGCCATACCTCATTGAGCTTTGGTGTAATACTCTTGTATTATCTTGCTCAGGTGTGCACGCAGGCCTTGATCTACACCATAGTTTGGCGGCCTGTGGATCCAGAGGTTGAGGACCAGCTGGCCCAGGAGACCACAGTGGTGAAGGCATCCGGAGAACACAGTGGGAAGGTTCAACCACCATGTGGCTACGGCCTGCTCCAAGCTAAGGAGGAGGCTCGTAAAGTCCGTGCCCTGAGGTCACTCATGAGGGTGAGAATCAAAGCAACCTTTCTGACCATTATTGCAGTTCATATTTATCTTAACTGCACTGTAAAATAATTACCGTAAAAATGACGGCAAGCTATTGTTAAAGAGCAACAGTAAAGCACTGTAAAATCAAAAATAGTTTATCACAGCAGTAAATGCAGTGGATTCCTGCAAGCCAAGAAACAGTAGATAACCTAAATTATTGAGGTTATAATACGTAGAAAACACATGACTTTACTGTGTAAATAATGAAAAGTTGTACAATGCATTTGCAAATGTAATGTTACAAGCATGCAAATACTCTAAAATATACGGTGTTACTCTGTCTAAATTAATGTTTTTGCAGATTGTACATTTCAATTTACAGCATAACTAAATTTTTTAGGGGTTTGTGTTAAAGCATTAGCCTAGTTACCTTTTGGCTATCATGTTTTCTTATATGTGCTTCATTGCAAACTGCATCGAAATGAACCGCGCTGTGTGTTTAAGTGTGCTGGAACTGGTTGCAAGCCGCTATTTAACAGATACGCAGCATTTAAGGCTCATTTTTTAATAGTTCACTTGAAGGAACATGTTGCGGAAAGTCATGTTGCGAGTTGTCCAGTGAAAGGTTGTACAAATACTTTCAAGTTAAAATCCTCACGTACCGCTCACATATTTTGGAAATACAGGCATTTTGAAGGTACCGTATTTTCAGCACCATAAGCCGCACCTAAAAACCACAATTTTTCTCAAAAGCTGACAGTGCGGCTAATAACCCGGTGCGCCTTATATATGGATTAATATTAATATTTATTTTCATAAAGTTTAGGTCTCACAACTACGGTAAACAGCCGCCATCTTTTTTCCCCGTAGAAGAGGAAGCGCTTCTTCTTCTACGGTAAGCAACCGCCCCCATAGAAGAGGAAGCGCTTCTTCTTCTACTGTAAGCAACCGCCAAGGTGAGCACCCGCCCCCGTAGAAGAAGAAGCGCGCGGATATTACGTTTCATTTCATTTGTGTGTTTCTGTAAAGACCACAAAATGTTGATATTCATGTGAACCGCACTGTGGATACAACGGGAACACGTACGGTGAATATTCGCACCACAGGGAATGAGAAGTCGTCCTTCACTGTGGTTCTAGCTTGCCATGCTAACGGCCAGAAACTTCCACCCATGGTGATATTCAAAAGGAAGACCTTGCCAAAAGAGAACTTTCCAGCCGGCGTCATCATAAAAGCTAACTCGAAGGGATGGATGGATGAAGAAAAAATGAGCGAAGAGACCGGGTGACTTTTTTCACGCAGCTCGGTCCCTGTTGATCTATGACTGCATGCGCGTCCACATCACAGATGGTGTCAAAAAACAAGTGAAGCACACCGAAGAAGAATAATTCGAGGGATTTGTGGATGAGTAATAACTTCAGAAAGTGAGCTTTAAATGTTTATTTTGTGTGTTGTGTGACACTAACGTATGAGCAACGTTGAGTTATTGATGTTGCTATTTTTGTGATTTCACATTTGCACATTACATTTTGGGAGTGAACAGAGTTGTTAGAACGCTGGTTTGTAATATATTATTAAAGTTTGACTGACCTAGCTGACTGTTTTTTTGACATTCCCTTTAGCGTAGCGTGGGTGCGGCTAATAACACGGGGCGGCTAATAGGTAAACAAAGTTTTGAAATATGCCATTCATTGAAGGTGCGGCTTACAACACGGGGCGGCTTATGATGCGGAAAATACGGTACTAGTATTGATTACAGGACAGCACGATAACATAGTGGTTAGTGCTCATGCCGAACAGTGCAAGGGGTCTTTCTGTGTAGAGTTTGCATGTTCTCCTTGTGTCTGCGTGGGTTCTCTCCAGGTAGTGCAGCTTCCTCCCACTTCCAAAGACATGCACTTGGTAATAGGCAACACTGTCATTTTTATTTTATTTTATTTTATTTTTTTAAATTTATTATTTTAGCAACACTAAAATTGGCCCTAATTTGTTTCCCGGTGAATTCCTGGCAAACACTCCTGCCAGTATAAGTTGTATAGGTTTTTTGTAAACAGGTTACCAATAGACCAGTTTTTTTCATAGTAATTTACCATAAGCAAAAACAATTATTAACTGTAAAATTACCAGATTCAACATCATCATACTGTGTAATGTCCTATACATCGTAACTGAATTTTTTACGGTGAATTGCTGGCAACCACAGCTGCCGTTATTTTACTGTAAATTGTGCAGATTTTTTTTTACAATGTGTTTTTTCTATTGTCTCCAAAGCACTGTGTGTACCAGCTGCTGTTTTTTTTGCTGGTGCTCATGATGAACTATCAGGATAACATGGAACAAAGACAGGGGAGGTTGTTGCACTCCGCTGTGAGACGCCAATTTCTCACTGCTCCCTTGGGGGTGCCCAATCTCACATCCGTCGCAAGGTGAGCATTTTCACTACAACATACAACAGAGGTGTCCAACTTTTTCATCCAATGGCGGCATATTAAGAAATCAGAGCATGCTGAGAACAAAGCATTGTGTTTTTTGTTATTAGTATCAACATTTTAGCCTTTACTCTTTACATTGTGCCATTATGAGCTATGTTCCCCAATTTTTTAATAAATAAAAAAAATTCTGCAAAAAAACTAACTGAAAATACAGTTGCATTCCTGTAGTAATTACAGATAGACTTCCAAGTGATTTGTAAAATGCTAAAATGCCTATTTGTGGCAGCTTTTTCAGAAAGTTGGGGCAAAAGTTGTGAGGCCTTTTCTTTATAAAAATTGGTCATCAATTGTTTAGTTGTTCCATGTAATCCTAACCTCAAAAACATACATTCAATGTACAAACATACATATACACATACTGTACATATACAAGTACATATACATACATACACTCATGCATATAATCATGTTTAAAGCATATATTAACATTTTTGCCCTATGGGAAACTGACAAAGCTTCACCTATTGTTACTATAACAATCTACAAGGTTAATATAGTTGCCTTCTCTTTCTTTCGCTCCATTTATTTGCTTGATTTTGTATTTCAAGTTATCATTACATATATGTGTTGTTGCATTTGAACAATTGTATGGTTGATAATATAGGTAATTATTGTTATTATTCATTACCAATAGTGCTATTTCTATTGGTATCTGTATTGCCCCATTTGTAGTGTAATGATGCTCATTGTCATTTCTGTATTATTATTTATTTCACTAACTGCTTCTTTGCTATCACTTTTAGCGTCATATCTGTACATATCCTATTTGCTGATGTTGTTCTGTTGTGGTTGTTATTGTTGTGTTTGCTGTTGTTGTCTCTCTGTCTTATCCCCCTCTTGTCCCCGCAATTTCCCCCTCTGTCTTCCTTTATTTCTCTTTCTATCCCCTCCTGCTCCCGCCCGGTTGCACCAAATAATAATATAAATTAATTTAATAAAGTCAAATACAAATAAGGCAACAAGAGACGTATCCCAAACTTTTCTTTTGTAAAGTAAATTTGTACAGCCGATATGGGCATCTACATCAACTATATGATTTGCCTGAGTAGCTGGACAGGACATTAAAAAACTAAACCAAATAAACCCACAGGATTTCAACAAAAGTTGAAAACCAAACTAATGTACGGTTATCTTTTATTATAAAAGATAACAGTAAAAATAGTCATAAGAAACACCACTAAATGTTTCCTTATTGCCTGCTGCCTGCTCTGTCGTCCACAAGTTGCAGACATTCTAGGTGTATGTTTTACGCTTGAAAAATGTTTGTTCACCTTAAACATTCATTTATGTTCCAACACATTTCTTGCCGCAAAGAAAGCTTAGCGCTGTTGACGGGAATCTGAAGCAATGATGCCGATTGACCAAATACGTGCGGGGAAGTTGCAAGTGTCGTGCGAAATTTTGTATCCCTGAAATATTTTGTATCCCCTACCGCGGGAGTACGCATGCGGGCGGAGCTCTGGGCTGTAACAAGACAAAATGTAACAAGACTTAGAGGGCTCATGTCAGCTCAAGACTTAGAAAAACTTGTACATGCCTTTATTACCAGTAGGCTGGACTATTGTAATGGTCTCCTTGCAGGTCTTCCCAAAAAAACTGTCAGGCAGCTACAGCTTGTTCAGAACGCTGCTGCTAGAGTTCTAACAAAGACCAAAAAATGTGAGCACATTACACCAATTGTTAAATCCTTACATTGGCTTCCTGTACATCAGAGAATTGATTTCAAAATCCTCTGCTCACATATAAATCACTACATGGTCTAGGGCCGAAGTATATCACTGATATGCTCCCACTATATAAGCCCTCTAGATCACTAAGATCTTCTAAGACCAATCTGTTAGTGGTTCCCAGAGTAAACTCAAATCAAGGGAGAGCATCATTCAGTCACTATGCGACAAATAGCTGGAATAAACTTCCTGAAGATGTCAGACTTTCCCCAACTCTGACTACTTTTAAAACTAGACTGAAAACTTTTATGTTCACTTTAGCTTTCAGCTAAATCTTTTAACTTTTAACGTCCGCACTGTTTTTATTTTTGTTGTCTGCATTTTAATTTTGCTTTTATTTTCTTTCATTTCACTTTGTTGTCTGTGAAGCACTTTGAGTCTGCCTTGTGTATGAAAAGTGCTGTACAAATAAAGTTGCCTTGCCTTGCCTTGCCTTGCCTTGTTCAGACAGCGGCAGCACTTCCGTGTTATTAGCGATGTCAATGATTATAAATATTATGTATCCCTAACTAATTTTTTTTGTGATTAATAACATGAGTCCAAATTCACAAGTTTTGTTGTTGATGATGCTAAGTATCTACAGAATAAAACACATGTTAGTACATCAATTGAGGAAAATAGATGGGGGGACACATTGAATGGCAGCACAGAAATATGCTAAAGTATTATGTATCCTCTACTACCTTTTTTTGTAATTAATAAAATGAGTCCAAATTCACAAGTTTTGTACAATGCCAAGTCTGTACATATAATCCACATGATGTTGGCACATACTGGGGACGTACGTGTGACACATATTTTCTGGTATAAAATATGTGGGTTTTTATGGGGGGGTTTAACATGGAATTGAGTCTACACTGTACTGTTTGTTCCCATTATATTACTGTTATTGTATAATCTATCAGAAGATGAAATCAACAATAAACCAAATTACAGGACATTATTCATGTAATTGGCAGAAATTAGCAGGATGACCAACCGCTCTGCAGCATGACACGTATACAATAGAGAAGCTTGTGCAGCGATGTAAGTACTAGTACAGCACGTCATGTATGGATGATCAAAAGCATTTATTCGGGTAGGAATGTCACATGTTACACCAACAACATTTTTGACAATCAAAGCATGATCGTAATAGTCCACATTTTGTATCATTGACATCGCCGGAAGTGCTGCCGCTGTCTGAACAAGGCACAGAGCTCAGCCCCCATGCGCGCTTCCGCGACAGGGGACACAAAATATTTCAAATATTTTGCACGATAGTCGCGAGGTCGCGCACATAACTCACATAAATTGGTTGAGTTAGCATGAATCGGCACAAGACGTCCTGGAGGGACTGCTTAGTGGTGCATTGATGCTCAGCTGAGTTTGTCCTTTCTCTCATTACCCATGCCTACTTCCACAGTCTTAAAATCATGCTATCTAAACACCGCAAGTTCTTAAAAGGGAATAATATTACAATGTATTTTGAAGGCAGAATGTTTCATATAGCTTTTATATTGGAGCTGACTGTATTACTTTGCGCAGGTATACCTTTTTAAGTATTTTATATGTCAATCAATTAATCAATGTTTATTTATATAGTCCTAACTCACAAGTGTCTCAAAGGGCTGCACAAGCCACAACGACATCCTCGGTACAGAGCCCACATAAGGGCAAGGAAAAACTCACCCCAGTGGGACGTCGATGTGAATGACTATGAGAAACCTTGGAGAGGACCGCATATGTGGGTAAACCCCCCCTCCCCCCCTCCCTCCCTCTAGGGGAGACCGAAAGCAATGGATGTCGAGTGGGTCTGACATAATATTGTGAAAGTCCAGTCCATAGTGGATCCAACATAATAGTGAGAGTCCAGTCCATAGTGGGGCCAGCAGGAAACCATCCCGAGCGGAGACGGGTCAGCAGCGCAGAGATGTCCCCAACCGATGCACAGGCGAGCGGTCCACCCCGGGTCCAGACTCTGCACAGCCAGCACTTCATCCATGGCCACCGGACCTGTGTAGTTTATGTCTTCATACTTCATGCAATCTTGCAAAAACATCTTCATATTCTCACTACATACACACAAAATAAGCCAATGAGCTGGTCTTGTTTCATGACCTCTTACTTTGTAAATTTTTTAATCGATCCCACTTTGTCACAGCTGGTTAGATGCAGAGCAGTGGATGAACACCACCTTGGTGAACCACGTGCACCACAACCCTTTGCTGCGCCTCGTTGGTTCGCCTCGGCTCCAGTACGCGCACACACCGGGATGGGCAGAGGTTATCATTTTGGGAAACAGCAGTGTGGTGACACAACGGGTTCTGGCTGACCTTCACATGCGAGGCTTTTACACTAAAAAGTAAGTGGATTTACTACGCCTTCTCTAAACAACACTATATTTATGTACAGTGTTTGACATTTGATGCTGGTTTATTTTTCGTACCTTCAGGTTCAAAACTATCTCTTTGGATTTCACACAATACCACAGAGAGTCTGGTTTATTTCTCTGTGTGTCCGTTCAACTCGATCGGACACAAAGAGTCACTTCCTCCCTTTCCATTCATCCACTCCTCGTCCCGTCATCCCATAAAGGCTTGGACCTTCATCTGGTTCTGACGGTAAACCCCCACCTTGCTACATCGACTTCATAACCAATTCAAATTAATCAAGGTAATACGACATCCGGGCTTCCCCTCACAGGTTCTCCTTCTCAGTTCTGCTCTCCTCATCTTGTTTGGGGAAGTGTGGTCCATGGCTACTGAGCGTGCTCAGTATCTGTGCGAAGGCAAACACTGGCTACAGCTGCTTCTGGCGACATTGTCACTGGTGACGAGTGTTCTCCAACTCTGCTTTCTGTCTCAGGTCACATCTTGTGTTTCCCAGGTATTAAAGTGCCTCAAAGTTTGTGGACACAAGTATTGAGCTGCAACTTACTTGGACATGGTCTTTTTGGAAGGCCCTTTTCTGTTGCTACATGATTTATAAAAAGATGATTGTATGAGTTTGCTGTAGAACCCTGCCTTCAAGCCTACCTAGCACCTTTGGATTGGATTAAAACAGAAATAGGCAGCCGATCAGACACTTGCTCAGGTCCTTTTTTCCGGATAAATGGGAGAAAAAATCCCACATTCCAAATTTTCTGGAATAAAGTTATTTCTAGAACAACAAATACTGTTGTAGCAACGACTCAATTATACTCAAAGAATAACCCAATATATTTGCAAAGATTGTATTTTCTGACGTAGTTAACAGATGTCCCAAATCTTTTGGTCATGTTGTTTCTCCAAGTTACAGTAAAAACTTCTAAGTCTTTCTAATTTGCATCATAGCTTTTTATTTCTAGTAAAAGTAGAGATGTCGGCCGATAAATGCATTAAAATGTAATATCGGAAAATATCTGTATCGTTTTTTTTTATTATCGGTATCGTTTTATATATATTTTTTTAAATTAAATCGACATAAAAAACACAAGATACACTTACAATTAGTGTACCAACCCAAAAAACCTCCCTCCCCCTATTACACTCATTCACACTCATTCACACAAAAGGGTTGTTTCTTTCTGTTATTAATATTCTGGTTCCTACATTATATATCAATATATATCAATACAGTCTGCAAGGGATACAGTCCCTAAGCAAACATGATTGTGCGGGCTGCTGGTCCACTAATAGTACTAACCTTTAACAGTTAATTTTACTCATTTTCATTAATTACTAATTTCTATGTAACTTTTTTTATATTGTTTTACTTTCTTTTTTATTCAAGATTTTTTTTTAAATGATTTTATCTTATTTTATTGTATAAATTATTTTAAAAAGGACCTTATCTTCACCATACCTGGTTGTCCAAATTAGGCATAATAATGTGTTAATTCCACGACTTTATATATCGGTATCGGTTGCTATCGGTATCAGTTGATATCGGTATCTGTAATTAAAGAGTTGGACAATATCGTAATATCGGATATCGGCAAAAAGCTATTATCGGACATCCCTAATTAAAAGACCTAAAAAAAAAAGTAATCCGAGAAATACGTCCAGGGTAAAGTTGGTAAAAATAAATATATACTTTGACCATGGACGTAATTTGGGGGAGGACAGGTGGGACATGTCCCCTGCAGTTTTTGTTCTGTGCATTTTTTAATGTGAACAAATAATGTTCAGCTATTGAATGGAGACAAGTCAAACACTAGCGCCAGACGGAAAATGGATTGCATTTCTAGAGCGGCCTTCTTGCCAATGTGAGAATGATTGACAGCATACTGCAGCTGACCAATCAGCAAACACTGCCATACTCAACATACTG
This sequence comes from Entelurus aequoreus, assembly GCF_033978785.1. Taxonomy (NCBI): domain Eukaryota; kingdom Metazoa; phylum Chordata; class Actinopteri; order Syngnathiformes; family Syngnathidae; genus Entelurus; species Entelurus aequoreus. The sequence continues at coordinate 31,269,883 of NC_084738.1, forward strand.
TGTATACAGAGAGAACAGGGCCTGTTTAAACTTGACAGTAATCAACCATGCCCACTTGTAGAATGTGCGTGCTAGAATGTGCGTACTGTAACGTGCATCTGATCATCCATCATGATTTAGCTGCGGTCCCACCCAGACAGCTTCATTAACTTCCATGGCCCTGCTCTGCTGACTCGGAGGTCTTCCCAATGTGCGGCTATCTTGCTCACTCTTCTGGTTTTAAAGGTAACGTCCAGCTGCAGTTCCCCATTACGCAAAACAATACTTCCGCTTTGCATTTTATCTTGAAACACACATTTCCATTGCTTTTTGTGCCAGCTGTTGGGAACCTTGAGATTTGTTCAGCGGTGGGTCATGATCATCAGAGTCCTGCAGAGAGCTTGGAAGGAGTTGTGGGTCTTAAAAATCCTCTTGCTGCTATTGATGCTGTTCTGTACACACCTCAGCAATACGGTAAAAAAAATGATGAATGAAATGATCGAGCTATCAGTCAATCGCATTTGACATTTCTGTGCTATGTTTTCAGCTCTTCTCACGCTCAGTGGATGGGTTTCTGTCCATGCATCAGGCTTTGGTGTCATTGCTGTCCATTATGCGTGGCCGGATCAGCCTCCAAAGATTATGTATAGTCCACCCAGTCCTCGGGCCCCTCTATGGCCTATTGGTAATGGGGGCTGGTGTTTGGCTTTTGGCCAAACTCTTTGGGGCTGTACTCATCTGTGCATACAGGTACTTACACTTACCCATTAAATAACTCATCTGCATTTGACTTTAGGATTGGTATGTACTACTACCCTTCAAACAAATAGTCTATAAACTGGATTTAAGTTGACCAAAAGTGGCAAACGCACAGCAACGTCCAAACACAGCCCATCCATCCATCCATTTTCTACCGCTTGTCCCCCAAAATATTTTGTGTCCCTATCTCAGCTGCATTCGGGCGGAAGGCTGGGTACACCCTTAACAAGTCGCCACCTCATCGCAAGGCCAACCCAGATTCCGAACTAACAAAGGTCTTAACTCATTCTCTTTCTATGCCACATCAATGTGGAATGCGCTCCCAACAGGTATAAAAGAAAGGGCATCTCTATCCTCCTTCAAAACCGCAATAAAAGTTCACCTCCAGGCAGCTACAACCCTAAACTAACACCCTCCCCGGATTGCTAATAATCAAATGTAAACAATCAAATGCAGATACTTTTTCTTTTTCTTATGCCTTCTGATCTCTCTCTCTCTCTCTCTCTCTCTCTCTCTCTCTCTCTCTCTCTCTCTCTCTCTCTCTCTCTCTCTCTCTCTCTCTCTCTCTCTCTCTCTCTCTCTCTCTCTGTTCCACTACTTGATGTCCATAACCTCCCCCCGCCCCTCCACACCCCTGATTGTAAATAATGTAAATAATTCAATGTGATTATCTTATGTGATGACTGTATTATGATGATAGTATATATGATAGTATATATCTGTATCATGAATCAATTTAAGTGGACCCCGACTTAAACAAGTTGAAAAACTTATTCGGGTGTTACCATTTAGTGGTCAATTGTACGGAATATGTACTTCACTGTGCAACCTACTAATAAAAGTATCACTCAATCAATCAATCAACACAGATAGACAGACAACATTCACACTCACATTCACACACTAGGGCCAATTTAGTGTTGCCAATCAACCTATCCCCAGGTGCATGTCTTTGGAGGTGGGAGGAAGCCGGAGTACCCGGAGGGAACCCACGCAGTCACGGGGAGAACATACAATCTCCACACAGAAAGCTCCCGAGCCCGGGATTTAACTCAGGACCTTCGTATTGCGAGACACATGCACTAACCCCTGTGACACCGTGCTGCCCTACAAACACAGCAATTATCGAAAAAGACCGAGACACCAAAAAACACATGAAACAGGAAAATGCCGCCAATTAAAAGTGCGGCAGTCACACAAACGCTGCAAAATCAAAAACAAAACCTAAAGAAAATTATTGCAAATGCCAAAAAACACACAAACCACCCAAAACAACTGCATGAGTGAAATTCTGCAAGAGTTCATGGAACCAACGGAGGTAGTCAGGCTACCAGGGGCACCAGATCTGAGGGATATCTCTCTTCAAAGACATTAGTTACTGTGTTAAAAACAGGAGCAAAACAATTGCCTGTAAAAATTGGTTACTATATAATACCTCAAATTATGGCCAAGTGTTTAACAAAGACATACAACTTTCTTGCGGGCATGCTGCTCACGACTTTAAAGGCAGATATCCCTCAGCTCTGACACCCATAGTTGCCTGTTTGTGGTTTCAGATCATTTCTTTGGAACGTTTGGATGTACCTGTATGTTTGTCCCCGTCGGCCACTGCATGGTTTTATTCATTTTCATGGTGACTCCAGGAAATATACTTATGTAAAAGAATGTCCAAAGTCTGACCCAGATCTAGCTTTTTATTGCATGCGGCATATTCTAAAAATATAATTAAACTAACACAAAAAAAGTTCAAATGCTAAATATTTGGCGCCTTTTATACAAAACTGATATATAAGCATAGAGTACCCTGACCGATATTAGAATGGTTTAAGATGTATATTACCAGTAGCATAAATAAATAAAATTTCCCCCAGCTTTTGTGGTCTATATCATCTGCGGACCAGCCTGGACACCTCTTATTTTGCTTTTGTGTTGATTTGTTTATCTTCTGATAAACCCTCAATTGTGTGTTCACTCCTGTTATAAATAATAAATGATAAATGGGTTATACTTGTATAGCGCTTTTCTACCTACAAGGTACTCAAAGCGCTTTGACAGTATTTCCACATTCACCCATTCACACACACATTCACACACTGATGGCGGGAGCTGCCATGCAAAGCGCTAACCAGCACCCATCAGGAGCAAGGGTGAAGTGTCTTGCCCAAGGACACAGCGGACGTGACTAGGATGGAGGTGGGGGTTGAACCCCAGTAACCAGCAACCCTCCGATTGCTGGCACGGCCACTCTACCAACTTCGCCACGCCACGCCGTCCCTTGTTGACTTTTTAACATGTGTACAACACTGTAGATTAGAAAACTATTGTTTTTAAAGAGCATTTTCTATTGCACTTGTGAAGCATTTTCTATCTGTGAAGACTTTTTTTGTAAATTACATTTCTGGAAAAAAGGCCATTTTTGTGATGTTGTCTCAAATTTCTGCAACTGTTCAGGCAAACACAAGTCATTTTCTGCAACATAGAAACATACTTTTTAACTGCTCATCCCAACAATCAAACAGTAGAAGCAAATAAGGAATGCAAAACATAAACAATCAAACCAACAAGGTGATTGCCAGAGCTGTAAGATTTACAACAACAACAACAAACTTTCATGCTGTTCCTGTGATGTACTAACAAGATATGCTCATTCTTGGCTTTCATTCTATGTTATTTAGGGCTGAAAAAGCAGACATTTATCGTCCATCAACAGAACCTCAAGATTATGAGATGGTTGAGTTCTTTATCAAGAGACTGAAGCTTTGGATTGGGCTTACAAAGGCGAAAGAAGTGAGTGTATTGCAATCCAGAACCTTGCTATTTGCAGACGTTACTGTATGTTCCGAAACAGCGTAAAAAAACTAAAATAATAGACGCACACATAAAAAATGTATATTTCTGACACTGTAAGCCCTATAATATGCCTCATGCACATATTGTATTGTATTAAACACATACATTGTGGAATGTATAGATGATTACCTCTAACAAATAGTAGTGAAAAATGATAGCTAACAGATTTAATTTTAACAAATTAAAAGTGCTACAATTTACATAAACATTACAGGATGAAACATTATGCAAAAACACACACAAGCTTCAAAGTGAAGTGTTTTACGGAATCAAACGATGATGGAAGCTCTCCTCCAATGTCGCCTCTTTAAAATCAACACTGATTACATGTTGTAATTACGATCATACTTGAAACCTCGCTGCAAGTTTGGAGGTCACATTGTAACATAGTTGACGGTGAAACGCTAGTGCTGCCACAGCCACACAGTGCACTGCCGTTTTACACAACCATTACGTATATATGCCATATTATTATACTGTACATTTTGGGACTGATATACTACAATCCAAGTAACAAGACAGTGCTAAATAGCGTGTGCAAACTATATAAAATTGCATTTACTGTTAGTGGGTGTGTTGCGTCTGGTCTATAAAGACTGCGTGATTGATAAGAGGTGCAAAAAAAAGACTCACAATGGAGATATTAATTTCTCTCCACATTCATGTTATCACGCTCTCCAACATGTGGTGTTTTGCAACGTTGTTGAACAAGCAGTACACAAATATAATATGTACCACCCTTTTAGCAATATAGAATCGCAATCTACAAAACAAAACGGATTTTTAGCACGCTGAAGGTGCGTTTTTGGAGGCGCTGCGGTGTTGTGATGGTGCATCTGCTTCCAGACGCAAGCAAATGCATATTGAAAGATACATTATAATAATATATCCTGTAAACAAACATCATTAAAAAAACGCCCACATTTTTTAAACAAATAAAATTAGTTTGTTGTAATCAGCCCATAAGACATCTAGCATTCCATCCATCCATTCTACCGCTTGTCCCTTTAGCACCCCCCGCGACATCTAACATTATACATTGATATTGCTAAAAAGACAATATGTCTAATACCTTATTTTCCGGACTATAGAGCGCACCTGTATATAAGCCTAACCCAAAAATTTTAGAATAAATAAATATTTGCCATTATTAGCCACACTGGACTATAGCCCGCAGATATATACGTTATGAAATGAGTTATTTACACAGAAAGATTAAGTAAATGTTTGTTTACATATCTTAATTGTTTCCAAAAGGTGCCAGTAATACGGCAGTAAAACGGTTGATCAAACAAAACAGAAGTCATCGTCATGGACCCACTAGTTGCGGTAGCTAGCTCTCCAATCAGCTAAATGGACTCAAAATGTCCACGGTGACATATTGGTGAATTTACTGAGGTATTTGTGAAACTGAAACAATACAAAAGGAACGCCATTGTAAGTCAATAATACTAACACAGACTCTTGTAAACGTGTTCGCATATTAGCTAATGCTAATGACGCTCGCGTGACTGTATTAGGATAGCACATACAAATAAAACACTACTATCAACGTGACGGTATAGTAAGTATGAATTGTTTTAGTTATATTGTAAAATTGACAAGCATTGCTTGGAGTGATGAATGAAGAAACCATACAAGTAGATGCGCTATGGATGACTAGTAGACGGAACGGCACTTGTACTCTACGGTTTATGACAATGAACAGAAAGAAATACTGTACATGTGCAACTCGCCTGCAGTGAGCAAACTCGTTTAAAAGATGGCGCAAAAGCACAAACAATAACACACCTTTTCAGTCTCTGTGGTTGTTTTATAAAAACTATGTGTTGTATACAAAACATTATGGTTGTTAGTGAATACAAATCCATCAATTTGCTGCACTATTTTATAAGCTGCTGGGTTCAAAGCGTAGGAAAAAAGTAGCTGCTTACAGTCTGGAAAATACAGTAGTTTTATTTTTGACAGTCTAATTATGTTCACACACACACAGCCGTGTGTATTCTCTTCCTCTCAATTGTCTCTTTTGCAGCGGAATCGCCCTCCTTCTCACAGCCTTTTCAAGCCTGCTAAATATTGACAAGAAAACAATATTTACTCATTTTTTATAATTATATTCAACCTACTTACAGTTATCAATCTTATCAAATGATATGAAACCATGTGTTGATCACAAACATTATTATTTATTTAACACTTAAGCTTTGTTCAGGCTGATGACAAAAATGAGTACTAACCAACTATACCGCATAGGAAGGGACCCATAAATAACTGACCAAAAATACATTTACATACCATTATGTTGTGCTAAAATAAACCAAATTATGTTTCTTGACTAAACTGTCAATAGAATTAAAATGCTAATTAAAATACAACTTCACCACTTTAGTCATATTTTTTGCGCTTAAGAAACTCTATGACTTTAGCTCCAGACTTCGGTTGAATCACAACTGAGTAAAACTGCGACAAAAAAGCATGGACCACAGCTGGGAAAAAGCTATTTCATGGCGGCCCTCTATGATTAAGAAAAACTGATTTAGGAGACACAAACATCAGTGCACAAACTTAGTAAATTTAGCTTTGCATGCACTATGAAGTTTGCATGTGTTTTAATACTCGCAAACTTTTAATAGATCAGGCCCCTAATATGTTACTATCACATATGTAATTTTTTGCGAATAGGCGAGGATTCACTGGATAAATCTAATGTATCCCCTAAAACATGTGAATCACTTCATGTAAATCAGGTGTGTCAAACTCATTTTAGATCGGGGGCCACATGGAGAAAAATCTCCTCTCAAGTGGGCGGCACTGGTAAAATCACAGCACAATAACATAAAAATAAAGACAACTTCTGATAGTTTTCTTTGTTAAAAATAGAACAAGCACATTCTGAAAATGTACAAATCATAATGTTGGGTTTTTTTACACTTACATGTTGCGGTTAATAGTATTTTATCTTTATTTGTCGTTATTTACACTTTCTGAATAAATTATGTGATAATGTTCATCAGTCAACTCATTGGTGTTAATTGTCAATCTATCAAGATAAAAAAATTATATCAAAATCAAATTACAGGATGTTATTTATGTAGTTTGATCATTTTCCCTCGACTGATGTTCTAACATCATGTGGTTTATTTTGTACATATGTAGCATCATCTACAAAGATACAAAGAATTGCTATTGCGACATCCAGTGGACACATTTAGAACAGCAGTTTTTTTCATTCAAAAAACTTAGCAAACTCATCCCGCGGGCGGATAAAACCTGATTCGGCCCTCGGGCCATACGTTTGACACCCCTGATGTAAATAGTGCTTGTTTCTTTTCCGTTCCAGTTCAGGCACAGGGTGAAGTTTGAAGGCATGGACGTTCCTCCTTCCAGGGCTTCCCAAGAATCCCGTCTCTCCTCTCTGTTTCCTCCCCTCCGTCTTCTCACTTGCTGCGCTCGTCTCATTCCTTTTCTTCTCCTCGTCCGCTGTCATCATCGCTTTCTACCATGTCTGAAGACTCATCAATTTCTGAGCAAGGCTTTGACGTCCAGCCCTTCCTGGACCACCTGCTGCCATGCGTCAACGCCCTGCTGTCTCAGTTTGACCGCGTCACCCAGATAACTGAGGATGTTAACAACCTGGAGACTGAACTTGAGGAGGCTCTGACCAAGAGAAAGGAACATAAGATCAACAAGGAGAGAATTAATGACCAATTCCAAAAATCAGCAAATCCAAAGGACCAGGAGGGTGACAGAAGGACGAAGGAAGTGAGACGCAGGAGGACAGGTCTGCTTTACCCTAATCCACAAAAATCCCTTTCAACCATATTGCCTTTCGCGCCTTCCACAATCCACTCCTCTCACGTGTTCCCCCGCACACGCAGCTCACACTCCGAGTGTGAATCAATGCGTTTCCAGTATCACGTGTGCTGCGAGACATCAGAAGCAAGTAAGCCTCCCGCTGAAAGCTCTGGTGTGGTCAGGTCCCCTAAAAGGAGAGCATGGCATTCCGGGAGCTCTCACTCGGCAGATGCTGCTCAAAGGTTGTGGCAAAAACAAGGCGGAGTCGCCTTCGCCTTCATCAGACCAAAGAGTGAAGAGGGCGTACTGAGACGTATCAGTGACGGGGCCCCAAAAAAGAGGAAGGCTTGGATCGCTGAAGAACCAGAGGTGAAGTAAGCATTTGTGATCTTTGTTAACTTCGCATGGCTTCAAGAGGACTTCCGACAAGTTTTAGAAAGGGTCTTTATCCAAATCCAGAGGATACATTGGAATTATTAATGTCTATTTTCTTGTATGTTTGTTTGGATCTTCTTCAAATTGTGTGTGTTCCTATACAATAAGAGTCATTGACATTCAGAAAACAGTTAAAAATGTTACAGAGTTTGAGCAGACCTCATTTTTGGAATGTGATCCAAAAAACAACTGGAAGATGCTGGGTAGGATACATTGCATTAATTAATTTTAGTTTTGCATGCAGTCCTAATAGCGTTTAGCAAAATGGTAATGGGAATGGGTTATCCATCCATCCATCCATCCATTTTCTACCGTTTATTCCCTTCGGGGTTGTGGGGGACACTGGAACCTATCTCAGCTACAATCGGGTGGAAGGTGGGGTACACCCTGGACAAGTCGCCACCCTCGTCACAGGGCCAACACAGATAGACAGACAACATTCACATTCACATTTGCACACTAGGGACCATTCAGTGTTGCCAAACAACCTATCCCCAGGTGCATGTTTTTGGAGATGGGAGGACCCGGAGGGAACCCTGGGTTAGTTCATCTAAAACATGCTGAATTAAGTTACATTAAGAAATGTCTTATGTTTACATTTGCACAATTCAACATGTCCGAAAAGAAATAGGAAGAAGCAGAGCTTAGCCTTGTCTGATATAGTTTTGAAAACAACCTGATAGTTTGTTTACTGCCTGTGTTCTTGTGCGTAACATGTTCACATATTACCGTGTTCTAATAAGGAAAGGAAACAGGAACGTTTGATAGTAAAATTAATCGTCGGCATTGAAATTAATATGTACAGCAGTAAAAACTGTTTGCTTGTTAGCAATGGTTATTAAAGTTCAACTCTTACTTTTCCATATACCCATGCATACAGTTTAACGCTGACAAAACACAGGCACTTTTCAGCAGAATAAAGACATGAGATCACATGGTCTCGAATGAGAACAAAAATGAGCTTTTTTTTTTCTTGTCACTTCCCATACATATTTATTAAAGGCCTACTGAAACCCACTACTACCGACCACGCAGTCTGATTTATATATCAATGATGAAATCTTAACATTGCAACACATGCCAATACGGCCGGGTTAAATTATAAAGTGCAATTTTAAATTTCCCGCAACACTTCCGGTTGAAAACGTTTATGTATGATGACGTATGCGCGTGACGTCAATGGTTGGTACGGAAGTATTCGGACCCATTGAATCCAATACAAAACGCTCTGTTTTCATCCCAAAATTCCACAGTATTCTGGACATCTGTTTTGGTGAATCTTTTGCAATTTGTTTAATGAACAATGGAGACTGCAAAGAACAAAGCTGTAGGTGGGATCGGTGTATTAGCGGCGGACTACAGCAACACAACCAGGAAGACTTTGAGTTGGATAGCAGACGCGCTACCGTGAGTACAGCTTTGGCTTACAAACATTTGATCGCTTGCCCGTACGTGCGTGTCGCTATGTGCATGTCACGTACGTAACTTTGGGTAAATATATGTTTCTTGCCGACTCTGATGGCGGCCGGGGTGTCGTCGAAAGCTACAACGCCCGCCACCGTCCCGTAGCTAAGTTAGCTTCAATGGCGTGGTTAGCAACAGCATTGTTAAGCTTCGCCAAGCTGGAAATTATTAACCGTGTATTTACATGTCCATGGTTTAATAGTATTGTTGATCTTCTGTCTATCCTTCCAGTCAGGGGTTTATTTATTTTGTTTCTATCTGCATTTGAGCCCGATGCTATCACGTTAGCTCAGTAGCTAAAGAGCTTCGCCGATGTATTGTCGTGGAGATAAAAGTCACTGTGAATGTCCATTTTGCGTTCTCGACTCTCATTTTCAAGAGGATATAGTATCCGAGGTG